>NW_015170960.1:227992-238390 GCF_001447785.1 Gekko japonicus
CGTGCAGAAGGTCCCAGGTTCAATCCTCAGTATCTCCAGTTAAAAGGACCAGTCAGTAGTGATGTGAAAGACCTCCGCCTGAGACCCTGGAGAGCAGCTGCCAGGCTGAGTAGGCAATTCTGACTTTGGTGCAATGATGGTCTGATTCAACATAGGGCAGCTTCATCTGTATTGTCTACTCAGACTGGCAGCGGCTCTCTGGGGGTTCGGGCGGAGGTCTTTCTCACCACCTACTGCCTGGTCATTTGAACTGGAGATGCCGGGGATCGAACCAGGGACAGTCTGCATGCCAAGTAGATGCTCTACCACTGAGCCACAGCCCCTCTTTACAGCTCTCCAGAATCTCAAGCAGAGGTCTTTCCCTTCACCCTACTGCCTGGTCCTTTTCAACTAGAGATGCTGGGGATTGAACCCGGGACCGTCTGCATGCCAAGCAGATGCTCTACCACTGAGCCACAGCCCCTCTTTATAGCTCAGGTGGAGGTCTTTCCCATCACCTGCTGCCTGGTCCTTTTCAACTGGAGATGCCGGGGATTGAACCCGGGACCTTCTGCATGCCAAGCAGAGGGTCTGCCACTGAGCCATGCCCCCTCCCCACAACATCTAAGAGTCCCAGTGCATTCCAGTAACCAATGGAGTGTGGCACCCCATGGTTTCAAAGCCCACTTGGCCAAGCATTTTGTTTGTATCTATTGATTTCTGTCCTGCTTTTCTCCCCACAGTTGGGGCTCAAAGTGGCTTAGAAAATTATCCTCCCCCCCTTCATTTTTCTCACTACAACGACAATCCTGTGAGGTAGGCCGGGCCCAGAGTCTGCAACGGGCCCAAGGTCACGCACTGAGCTTCCATGGTAGGATTTGAATTTGGGTCACCCAGGGGCCTAGGCACCGCTCTGTCCACTACACCACACTGCCTCTCAGTGGCATGGAGGACTATGAATTTAGGCGGATCGTGAGAGGGAGGGGCAGGAAGGGATGAGCCAGTGCTCAACTCTTCTGGCCCTTTCTTACACACCCAGGGAAATGTCGATCACCACTTTAGGGTCAGGGAGGAATTTTTCTCCATGCCAGACTGGCCTAGCAAACTTGGAGGTTTCTTTCCTTCCTCTGGGCACAGAGCAGGAGTCACTGGGGGGAGTGGGGGGGGGTAGCCGTGAATCCCCTGCATTGTGCAGGGGGTTAGACTAGATGACCCTCTGTGTACCTTCCAGCTCTGTGGTTTCTATGTTTGTATTTCGGAAGCCCTGTTGTTTCCGGAATTTATAACACCAGCCTGTGCCAACCGCCTGGAAGGTGCCCGAAATAGATCTAGGAGCCAGTTATAGGAAGAAAGAACTTATATAGCAGCCATCGTTGACTCAGTTAAAACAACCACAAACTAGCACTTATTATGTGATTGTTAATTAGTTTTAGCTTGGTTTGAACATTTTAATTGTTTCAGTTGCATATGTATGCCGATATTATGCAAGCCACCCTGAGCTGGCCTCTGCTGGGTGTGTGTGTGTAAAAATTTGAGAAAATAAATAAATAAATGAGTATACTCAGAGGACAGAAGCACAGGCTGGGAAAAAAAGGAGAGGGGACTATTTCAGAAACAGACTAGAAGGCCCAGCATCCCAAGAGACAGGTATTTGACCGTCAATGCTCCCTCTAAGCTGTGGCATCCTGCGAGCAAAAAATCTACTCTGTGAGCTCCTGGCATTAAAGTCGTGAGTGAGCGATTTGGCTCCTGCATAAGTTAGTCTGCTCTTGAGCCAGCCCTCCTTCCTGAGCTGAGACAAAAATGTGTGCGCCAGAGGCCAAAAAACTGTGAGCCTAGCTCACACTAACTCAGCTTAGAGGGAACACTGGTGACTATGCTGCAGAGGTGAAAGCAAGACCCAGCCTGTAGAGCAGAAGGTTCTATCAGAAAGGACGCGGAGCGCTCCCAAGTCCTGCCCATGCTCAACAAATCTGGCTGCACATGTGGCAGGCAGCACGATCGCTCCCTGCACCCCGAGTGCGGGGCATAATGCACAACTGCCGATAAGCATGCGGCACGTGGGAGGGAAAGCAGAGATTTAGAACCACGTACAGACGAGTGTCCCAGATGTGCTTGCAGGGAGGCACAGATGTTTGTGGAACTGGAAGCTCAAGTGTTGCAGAACCCAGTGGGACCGCCACCATTCACTCGCCCGGGGGGTTTCTGGCCATACTCCAAAGCTTTGGGAGGGGTGCCGAGCAGAGATAGTCAGCAGTCCTGCGGCACATGCCGCCTTTTGTCTGGGCCACTTCATGGCTGGTAAAGCCAAGCTCTTCTGCACTGATAACAAAGAGGTTTCTTCCCGACGTCTTACTTTCCCCTGCCTCTCCTCCTCCCTCTGAGTCCGGCCTGTAGCGAAGCAGTAAATTAAGCTTCCCTCCGGCACCTTCCAAATCCGTTCCGCACTGATTAGCGTGAGAACGTTTCCGGAAAAAGCTGGGCCTTCTTCCCCGGCTGGTTGGTTATCATTTTAAGCACCTGCAGACTGAGGGAGGCAGAGGGCCGGGCTGGAGACTGCAGATGGGTTAGGGAAGGGGGGGGGAAGCTATGCGTTCCGATATCGCCCATTGGGGGATTATGTTGGAAAGGCGGTTCTAGTGGTTGTACATGCAGGGTGGAATTGCATGCAGTCAACTGACAAATTCACCATCTTTTTTAAATGTCGAGGGCTAGTTTGGGGGTCAACCCAGCCATGAACTCACGAAGGCCGTGTTCACATGTCACTTTTAACTGGTAGCACATTAGAGATGGAGACTTGGTCAAGAGGCTGCGGTCTGAACCAGATGTGCACAGACAGTCATTTCCATAGCTCCCAGATATATATATATATATTTAAACCAATTCAGTGTAGCAGTTAAGAGGGCGGACTCTAATCTGGGAGAACCGGGTTTGATTCCCCGCTCCTCCACATGCAGTTGCTGGTGTGACCTTGGGTCAGCCGCAAGTTCTCTCAGAGCTGTTCTCTCAAGAGCAGTCCTCGAAAGAGCTCTCTCAGCCCCACCTCCCTCACAGGGGTCGTTTGGGGGGAGGGGGAGGGAAAGGAGATTGTAAGCCAATCTAAGGTCCTTTCCGCACTTGGATCTCATCCCTGGTTTTATCAGAGTTCCACTCGCAACACAATACTTTGCATTTATCCCTGGTTATAACAGCATCCGTTTATCCCGGGACAAGTGTGGGGTGAAACTGGGGTGACATCAATGTAATGTGGAAGCAAGAAATACCCTGAGATAACAGGGCGGAACTCGAGTGTAGTGTAGAATGTAAGTTTCGGGGACAGGGTTGAACCAGGATTTAGGGTCTAGTGTGGAAAAGACCTAAGACTCCTTCGCGTAGTGAAGGGCGGGGTATAAAGGCAATCTCCTCCTCCTCCTCCTGATTAGGAAATTCCTGGAGTTTTGAGGGTTGAGTCGAGGGGGAACATGATTTCAGGAGGAGAAGGAATCCAGTGCAGTATAATGTCGTAGAGATCACCCTCCAAAGCTGTCATTTTCTCCTGGGGAACTTATCTCCATGGTCTGGAGACCACTTGTAATTACGGGAGTCCAACCCGGAGGCTTGCAACCCTATTTAGACATGGCGTTCCCAGCATGCATCTGCCTTGGTCATGCCCAGTGAGACACTGGGAGCCACCAGCTGTAGCCCAGTTGAAGCTTGGACATTTCCCCCTCCTGATCTCGACCTTGGGTCTCCCTCTCCACCCTCCAGTTTGGTGTTGTGGTGAAGTGCGTGGACACTAATCTGGGAGAACCGGGTTTGATTCCCCACTCCTCCACTTGCACCTGGCTGGATGACCTTGGGCAAGCCATAGTTCTGACAAGAGCTGTCCTTGAAAAAGAGCAGTTTCTGTCAAGAGCTCTCTCAGCCCCACCTGCCTCACAGGGTGTCTGTTGTGGGGAGGGGAAGGGAGAGGAGTTTGTAAGCCGCTCTGAGACTCCTTTGGGTAGGGAAGGACGGGGTGTAAATCCAGTCTCTTCTCCTTCTCTCTTCCCTTTCACATGCCCTTCTTTTCTCCTTTGCCTTAGGAACACCACCGTCCTAAATTCCAGAGTCCTCTCTGTGACCGTGAAGCCGGCACCCCAGTCTCTCCTCACTCCACTGGAGGTCGAATTCTCCCATTTGTACAATGTAAGTGTCTGCTGTGCGTGAAGGGGGAGGAAACTTCAGTCCCACACAACGCCCCCCCCCATCTACAGCCCCTGAACCCAGCAGTGAAAATGGGCCGAGAACATAAGAGCATAAGAGAAGCCAATGTTGGATCAGGCCAATGGCCCATCGAGGACTTCTGCTCCATATGCTTATCTTATTCCCTCTTGAAGCCATCCATGCTTGTAGCTGCCACCACCTCCTGTGGAAGTGAATTCCATGTGTTCATCACTCTTTGGGTGAAGAAGTCCTTCCTTTTATCCGTTCTAACCCAACTGCTCAGCAATTTCATGGAGTGCCCACGCATTCTTGTATTGTGAGAAAGGAAGAAAAGGACCTTCTATCCTATGCATAAACTTATAGACCTCGATCATGTCACCCCTGAGCCGTCGTTTCTCCAAGCGAAAGAGCCCCAATCGTTTTAACCTTTTTTCATAGGGAAAGTCTTCCAACCCTTTTATCACTCTAGTTGCCCCTTTCTGCACTTTTTCCAAGGCTATAAAATCCTTTTTGAGGTGTGGTGACCAGAACTGTACACAGTACTCCAAATGAGGTCGCACCATCGATTTATACAGGGGCATGATGACACTGGCTGGTTTGTTGTCAATTCCCTTCCTAATAATCCCCAGCATAGTGTTGGCCCTTTTTATAAGCAGAATATCTTGAGGCAGCATTAGATGTGTCTTAAACTGGGTACGGTGCTGGTCACCGTATCTCGAAAAGGATGTTGCAGAACTGGAAGAAGTGCAGAGGAGGGCAACGGAGATGATGACAGGGGTTGGAGCACCTTCCCGAGGGGGCAAGGCTGTAGAGTCTGGGACTTCCCAGTTTAGAAAAGTGACCAGTAAGGGGGGAACATGATAGAGGTTTATAAAATTATGCTCGGGGTGGAGAGAGTTGGCCAAGAGAACTTTTTCTCCCTCCCCCAAAATACTTGAACTCGAGGGCCTCCAATGAAGCTGATGGGCAGTAGGTTCAGGATGGACAAAATGAAATGCGACTTTACCCAGAGAGTGATTCAAATGTGGGGTTTGCTGCCAGAGGATGTGGTGATGGCCACACAAATAAACAGCTTTAAAAGGGGATTACACAGATTCGTGGAGGATACGTCTATCAGTGGCTGCTAGCCACAGTGTCTGAGGGGAACCTCCACATTCAGAGGCACTAAGCCCCTGAATCCCAGAGCCAGGAGACAACATCAGGGGAAGGCCTCGGCCTCTCTGCCCTGTCGTTGGCCCTCCAGAGGAACCGGCTGGCCACTGTGTGAGACAGAATGCTGGACTAAATGGCCCACTAGTCTGATCCAGCAGGGTTCTTCCGATGTTCTTAAAATAAGACTGGGTTAAAAAAGTTTTTTAAAAAAAAACAAGAAGAAATTTAGGCAAAATGATGAATGTTATATTGATTGACTGATACGGTCATGCCTGCATACACACCCCATTGTTTCCCTCCCCAATGGGGCTAAAAGCAGCTTACAATTTCATTCTCCCCGCCTCAATTTTATCCTCACAACAATAGCCCTGCGAGGTAGGTGAGGCTGAGAGAAAGTGACTGGCCACCCAGCAGAGTTGCCATGGCAGGGTGTGGATTTGAATCTAGGCCTCTCAGATCCTAATCTGACCACTGCACCAGGCAGAGCTCAAGAATTTGAGTTTTTGGTTACACCTGGCTGTCTGTGTCTGCACCCCTCCCTCCCTCCCTCCCTCCCTCCCTCTCTCTCTCTCTCTTTCTTTCTTTCTTTTTTTCTTTCTTTCTTTCTTTCTTTCTTTCTTTCTTTCTTTCTTTATTTTTCTATGGGAGATATGCACCCATATCTATGTCCACTGATGACTTTTAGGAGGAATCTTTAAAGGGCGGAAAGAACTTCACAGTTCCTCTCTGCATCAGTATTTGGTGTGTGTGTGAGAGAATCTCTTTACTTAGAAGGTGACTTGGCTGTGGAGTCGGGCACATGCTTGGCATGCAGGAGAGACCCCAGGTTCAGCCCCTGGTACTTTCCATGCCGGGGTCCCCAGAAGAAGGTGAGCAATAAGAGGTTTTATTCCCCCCCCTCGCCCAGTGAGCTGCTGCTCAACAGACAATGCTGACAAGACAACTCTGCAAATCCCGTTGGTCTCTAAGGTGCTACTAGGCTCAAATCCAAGATGAAGTCTTGGATCTGACAAACGGGTTTTTTGGCTCTGGAAAGCTCATACCCTGGAAAGGCATCTGAAGACGTGAGCCATGATTCACGAACGCTCCTCCCCTGCCACAAATGTTGTTAGTCTTTACGGTGCTCCTTGACTCTTGCCCCTTTCTCCTGAAAACCGTGTCGGTCTCTAACATGCTGCTGGACTCGAATCTGCCTTGGGTTTGTGTGTGTTGCATACCTGTGTTCCCTCTAAGCTGAGTTAGTGTGAGCTAGCTCACAGGTTTTTAGCCTCCAGCTCCCCGATTTTTCCCGTGGCTCTGGAAGGATGGGGCTCCAGAACAAACTAATTTATGCAGGAGCCAAATCGCTGGCTCACACCTTTAATCCCAGTCGCTCACAAGGTAGAATTTTTGCTCACCAGACTCCACAGCTTAGAGGGAGCATTGCTATGGGGGTGTTTGAGCAATCCCACGGTCAATTCAGCCTCAATTCTCTTCTTCTCTATTCTTCTCCCAACAGGGAACCACCAACCAGACCTGCATCCTCTGGGACGACACGGATGTGTAAGTCCAGTGGGATTTGAGGGGTTCACCCATTGACTGTTTTCACGAGCTTCATTTCAACCACAGAGATGTAAAAAAATGTTTTCTGAGTGTGCATGGAGCTGTATACCTGACATGGTAGGGGTATGCTCACTCAGGAGTGGATCAGCCTTTGAAGTTATCAGGGAAGGAGTCATTGGGCAGCTGTTCCACAGAGCCACCAGTGGCCAAAACCGGTCAAGCCAAGCTCCAGAGACTCTTGCCACACTTGGGGCTCCTTGGCTCAGATCCAATCAGAGGGGATCAAGCAGAGGGTGTCCTTCACCCCTCCTGAACCGTTGCGATTCCTGCGTTGCCCGGGGTTGGTCTAGATGATCTTGGTGGTCCCTTCCAACTCTGAGATTAGATAAATCTCAGATAAATTGCTGCTTTTTGGCTCAAGGGGTTAAGACGCTGAACTGCGGGAAGGTCAGTAGTTCAGCAGTTCAAGACCCGAGTGTGCCGCATGACGGAGTGAGCTCCCATCTCTAGTTCCAGCTCCTGCCAACCTAGCCGTTCGAAAGCAAGGAATTGCAAGTAGATAAATAGGTACTGCTTCGGTGGGAAGGTAACAGCGTTCCATGCGCCTTGGCGTCTAGTCATGCCGGCCACATGACCACGGAAACGTCTTCGGACAGCGCTGGCTCTTCGGCTTGGAAACGGAGATGAGCGCCGCAACCCTAGAGTCGGACTCAACTGGCTTTCGAGCAAGGGAACCTTTACCTTTTTTTACTTTATTGGTAGAATAGGAAGAAGGTTTGGGTGAGCTGAACCCAGTGGGTGTTGCCAGCACTGGCTTTGTTGAAGCCAAATGATTGTTATGGACAGGCTACTTGACTTGTCTGGATTCTGGACTGTTTCAGTGTCTCAGTCCCCCTCTGTGCACACCTTTACTGCTACCTGCAAACAGTGTATGAAACATTGCATGTGCCATTAGAAAGTGGTTGATGTCTCTTGACCTGCATTAACAGGTCTTAGGATGCATTAATCTTAGGATGCAACAACAGAAGCCTTGTGTCCAATCACGGGAGGTGGTGGTTCTGCTCTATTCTGTGTGGTCAGGCCTCACCTGGAGTCCTGTGTCCAGTTTTGACGTTGACAAGCTCGAGTGTGTCCAGAAGAGGGCCACCAGGATGGTGAGAGGGTTGGAATCAAAGTCTCATGAGGAAAGGCTGAAAGAGTTGGGTATGTTTAGCCTAGGAAAGAGAAGGCTTAGAGGGGACATGATTGCAGTCTTCAAGTATCTGAAGGGCTGTCATGTAGAAGATGGAGCAGATCTATTCCCTCTGGCTCCAGATTGCAAGACTAGATCTAATGGGTGGAAATTACAAGGGAGTTGTTACCGGCTAAATATCAGGAGAAACTTCCTAACTGTAAGAGTGGTTGAGCAGTGGAACAGTCTGCCTTGGGCGGTGGTGGATGCTCCTTCCCTGGACGTTTTCAAGCGGAGGCTGGATGGCCATCCTTTGGGTATGTTGTAGGTATGTAGGGCTCTCTTTCGGCTATGCTCCTGCAGAGTGCAGGGGGTTGGACTGGATGACCCGCAAGGTCCCTTCCAATTCTAACATTCTATGATTCTATGCACACAAAGAGGTGAACTTCTTCATTCTTTCCATAGTCAATGATTTCCTGTAGCCCAAAACAACCCTGTTTTATGGTTTCCATTCAAAGGAGAATGCAAAAGCGTGGATTCTCGCAACTGCAATAGAGGAAATCCTCAATGAAGGCATGCCTGATTAGAACCAAAGCAAAATCAGGGGATCAGAGTCAGAGGCAGGAAAATTAAGCTTAAATTTGAGTGTCTCCCAATCAAAGTTCTGCTACCCCCAAAGCACCTCTTGGTCTGGGGCAAGTGATGCTCTATATTCTTTGTGCTTGGGAGGGGGGCAGTGAACATAAGAGAAGCCAATGTTGGATCAGGCCAATGGCCCATCCAGTCCAACACTCTGTGTCACACAAAGGCCAAAGATACCAGGGGCCATCAGGAGGTCCAGCAGTGGGGCCAGGACACTAGAAGCCCTCCCACTGTTGCCCCCCCCCAAGCACCAAGAATACAGAGCATCCCTTGCCCCAGACCGAGAGTTCCCATCTATACCTTGCGGCTAATAGTCACTGGTGGACGTCTGCTCCATATGCTTATCTAATTCCCTCTTGAAGCTCTCCATGCTAATAGCCGCCGCCACCTCCTGTGGCAGTGAATTCCATGTGTTCATCACTCTTTGGGTGAAGAAGGACTTCCTTTTATCTGTTCTAACCCGAGCGCTCAGCAATTTCATGGAGTGCCCTCCAGTTGGAGGGCTTCTAGTGTCCTGGCCCCAGTGCTGGACCTCCTGAGGGCACCTGCTGTTTTTGGCCACTGTGTGACATAGTTCAACTGGATGGGCCATTGGCCTGATCCAACTTTGGCTTCTCTTATGTTCTTCTGTGGGGCAGAGGTCCATCGGTGGCTATTAGACACAAGGTATAGATAGGAACTCTCGGTCTGGGGCAAGGGATGCTCTGTCTTCTTGGTGCTTGGGGGGGGGCAACAGTGGGAGGGCTTCTAGTGTCCTGACCCTACTGCTGGACCTCCTGTGGGCACCTGGTATTTTTGGCCACTGTGTGACAGAGTGTTGGACTGGAGGGGCCATTGGCCTGATCCAACTTTGGCTTCTCTTAGGTTCTTCTGTAGAACAGAGGCCCATCAGTGGCTATTAGCCACAAGGTATAGACAGAAACTCTTGGTCTGGGGCAAGTGATGCTCTGTATTCTTGGTGCTGGGGGGGGGCAACAGTGGGAGGGCTTCTAGTGTCCTGACCCTACTGCTGGACCTCCTGTGGGCACCTGGTATTTTTGGCCACTGTGTGACAGAGTGTTGGACTGGAGGGGCCATTGACCTGATCCAACATTGACTTCTCTTATGCTCTTATGACCAAGCTAGAGATTGTGCTAAACATGCCTGCTGCCAAAAATGTCATCCATGCTTTTTGCTTATCTTCCCCTCCCCTAATCCCTGTTAAAAGGAATCTGATATCTCCCATCAGTGTATTGTTTCCCCACTGCCAGAAGCCAATGTTGCGGAGTAAAGGGTGGGATGTAAAGCAGGTGAGATGGGTGCAGTTGCTGTTGTACTTACAGAGACACTGTGAATGGAGAAGGGAGAGCTGAATGCACAGCTGCCGTTTTGGGTGGCAGGCCTGAGCTTAGTAAAATTCGTAGCATGGTTCCAGTTTGGTGCAGTGGTTAAGACCCAGTTTGGTGTCGTGGTTAAGTGCATTGACTCTCATCTGGGAGAACCAGGTTTCATTCTGCACTCCTCCACTTGCAGCTGCTGGATGACCCTGGGCAAGCCGTAGTTCTGTCAGAGCTGTTCTCTCAAGGACAGTTCTGTCAAGAGCTCTCTCAGCCCCGCCTACCTCACAGGGTGTCTGTTGTGGGGAGGGGAAGGGAAAGGAGATTGTAAGCCACTCTGAGACTCCAAGTGAAGAGCGGGGTATACATCCAATCTCCTCCTCCTCCTCCTCCTCCTCCTCCTCCTCCTCC
>NW_015170960.1:238647-250284 GCF_001447785.1 Gekko japonicus
TCTTCTTCTTCTTCTTCTTCTTCTTCTTCTTCTTCTTCTTCTTCTTCTTCTTCTTCTTCTTCTTCTTCTTCTTCTGTATTTCATGGGCTTGTTGTAAGGATAAAGTGAAGGAGGCCACCGTGAAAGGGGGTTATAGTCAGTGCTGAGATTGTATAGGGGTGAACACTGAAGCTACAGTTTTCACAGTGTTGATGTTCGGCATTATCTGTGGATCTGTACCCTCCGGGCAAAACCCCGCTTCCAGATGGAGCTTTTACTTGAAGTGTTTGCTCCCCCCCCCTTTTCTTTTTATAACATGCAGAATGGATGAAAAGAAAAGTCCCTAGATCCATCATGGGCTCATTTGCATTTAGATAGATATTTAAGTGGCATTGTTAATAATGGCTCTTTGATTTAATAAATCCTGTCGTCTCAGATGACTGCCTGCCACTAAGGTGGGTGCGACTTCCCCTCCCCCTCCCTCGTGCCCCACCCGACACGTTTACGGTGGAGGAACTAGGGAGCGAATTCTTGTTTTTGTTGTTGTTGTCGTCGACTTGTGCGCTTGATTAATGAGCTTGGCAGGGACTGACAAAATTGACAGCCACAACTGTGGAATGACTTGGGCTAGACTGGTGCGTTTCCCGGGGCATCTGCAGGAAGCAATTATTAGTTGCTTAGTGGCACAGTTGGAGTCTCCACGTTTCTCCTTAAGACTGTGTCTTTGCTGGGGTCAGAGTTCAGGTCTGTCGTACTTCAGGCAGTAAGCAAACACTGTATAAATAATGCAGACCACAAGTGCTCAAAAGTCATGCAAAACAGAGGTGGTTTATATGAGAATCACAGAGGACCACATATATCAGTCAAATAAATTTGCATTATACGATGTACAGGTCCATGAATAGGGGAAGTCCATAAATGGTACATAGATACGAATAGTACAAGTCCATAAATGGTACATAGACAGGACAAAGACTCCGGATTATGATCTTCATTTTTCCTCCTACATATACCATTTCAAAGTCTTCTGTACATTATGAGTACTTTATGAAGTAGTATGAACTACTTGAAGAAGAGCTATCGAAACAAAGATCAAAATCCGGAGTCTTTGTCCTGTCTATGTACCAAAGCCACTGCAGTCTGACCTGAAGGGTTTCCTCCTCACGAAATCGACTAGGAACCAGTGTTCCCTCTAAGCTGTGTGAGTGTGAGCTAGCTCACGATTTTTTAGCCTCCGGCTCACCAATTTCCGTCTTTGTTCAGGAAGGATGGCTCCGGAGCAAACTAATTTATGCAGCAGCCAAGTCGCTCGCTCACAACTGTCATGCCAGGAACTCACAAAGTAGAATTTTTGCTCACAAGACCCCACAGCTTAGAGGGAGCATTGGCTACAAACAAAGGTGAGAATCAGTTTAAATTTATACTCTTGGAGTTAAGAGTAGTGGGGACAGAGAGTGTGTCGGGTTTGTGGATTTGTCTGTCTCTTGGCGGAGGGGTGGGCACTCTGAAATCCGACGCAGATCCACGTCTTCCAGTTTTCATACAAACCTTGGAGAGGAGAAAACATCCCTTCTTTCTCCCCTCCCCTCTCTGAATGTCTAACAATGGCCAAGATTAACAGGCTGGCCTGTGGCATTCCACACAGTGACAGGGCCCACATGTTGATTGGCCACTTTCTCCCCCTTCTCCGCATGGGTCAAAAAGTTCAAGTATCTTTGATGCCCCTCCCTCTGTTACTTCCTCCCCATTCCCTTCTCCATCTCTCTGGCAAGCAGAGGCTGCCCCCCAAAAAATTGGGACGTGTCCAGCTTCCAGTCTCTCCCAGGAGCCTCCCATTGTGTCCCGGCTTAAGTGGGACTCATTATGGGGTTTCCATGCTTACGAGTCACGTGGTGCTTGTTTAGCACTCAGGACGGGAGTGTTTGTGAGCTCTTTTTTGGGGGAGTGAGTTGTGCAGAGAAGGGGGAGGAGGGGTCTGTGAGCGGCTACCAGAGAGAATAAATTAGCTCCGGCAATTAAACTGGAGGAGCCATAGCCAGATAAGAGAATCCCCACCCAGGGAGAGAATCCGGAGGAAGCGGAGGCCAGCTGGTATGGTAAATATCTATACTCTATTGGTGATTCCTCTCTTGAGCTTGTGGTGGAGTCGGCACACCTAACAATATTAAAGTTGTCTGTGTGCTTCAGGGGCCGGAGCCTGGGTGTTTCTGAACGTTCATCGCACACCGCGATCTAGTTGATGAGGGTTTTTTTTTGGGGGGGGGATATTGATCAGTCAGGCACAGTGTTCCCTCTGAGCCGAGTGAGTGTGAGCTAGCTCACAGTTTTTTAGCATTCAGCTCACAGATTTTTGTCTTCGCTCAGGAAAGATGGCTCCAGAGCAAACTGATTTGTGCAGCAGCCGAATCGCTCCCTCACAACTTCAATGCAAGTAGCTCACAAAGTAGAAATTCTGCTCAGAAGACTCCACGGCTTAGAGGGAGTGTTGGTGATGAACAGATGGGATTCACTGCCACAGGAGGTGGTGGCGGCTACAAGCACGGACGGCTTCAAGAGGGAATTAGATAAGCATATGGAGCAGAGGTCCGTCAGTGGCTATTAGCTACAAGGCATAGACTGGAACTATCAGTCTGGGGCAAGTGATGCTCTGTATTCTTGGTGCTTGGGGGGGCACGAGTGTGAGGGCTTCTAGTGTCCTGGCCCCACTGCTGGACCTCCTGAAGGCACCTGGTATTTTTGGCCACTGTGTGACAGACAGAGTGTTGTACTGGATGGGCCATTGGCCGGATCCAACATTGGCTTCTCTTATGTTCTTATGAATTGGATCAACGTATGGAGCAGAAGTCCATCAGTGGCTGTTAGTCACAAGGTATAGAGAGGAACTCTCGGTCTGGGGCAAGGGATGCTCTGTCTTCTTGGTGCTTTGGGGGGGGGTCAACAGTGTGAGGGCTTCTAGTGTCCTGGCCCCACTGCCTGACCTCCTGAGGGCACCTGGTATTTTTGGCCCCTGTGTGACACAGAGTGTTGGACTGGATAGGCCAGTGGCCTGATCCAACATTGGTTTATCTTAAGTTCTTATGTCAGGCTTGCCTCTGTTTAAGTTTTAAATGGCCGTTGGAACAATCCAAGCGGTGTGACTGTGGTGATTCTCTTACAGGTGCTCGCTCAATCCATAGATAATCCCCCACACACACCTTTGGTGTGCGTGTGGAACTGCTGCTTGTCCGTGCGACTTTCCCCTTGGTGGGGCTCTCGTTGAGTGCAGTGTTGTCCCCCTTCGTTCGGATTCCCTGGTGTGGCCAAGAATATCTCACACTCTGATTGTTTTGCAGCCCAAGGGTCCCCCGTGGCCTCATGTTTCGGCAGGAAGTGGTCGATTTGTTCCACTCGGTGGCGCATGGTAGATTCCCACACACACACACATGCACATGTACTCACGGGAGGAACATTGGGGGTCGATTCCAGAGATGGGGATATTTCAGAGCCGTCAGCTTGGCCCCCTATAGAACTGCCGAGCACATTGTTGCCTATGCAGCTGACTGTGGATGTGCTGGGAATGGCTAATGCCTCCGCGTCCCTGATTCGGGCTGGCAGAGCGGCTGGGCGCGGAAGAGAAAGCTGCCTGCCAGTGCCCTCCTCTTGACCCGTGGCATAATTTGACTCGCGAGGTCAACGAGGGCACCGCTGAGTTAAGTAGCCAGCTTTCCAAGGTGCAAAGAGCATGTGGCAGAGCTCGGAATGGACTTGGAGGCTGACCAGTCTGCGTATGGAAATGTCAAAAGGTTTATTTCTTTTTTCCATCTTTTAGTAGCCTGGAAAAAAATAGTGGATTCCTTTCTTTCTTTCTTTCTTTCTTTCTTTCTTTCTTTCTTTCTTTCTTTCTTTCTTTCTTTCTTTCTTTCTTTCTTTCTTTCTTCTTCTTTCTTCCTTCCTTCCTTCCTTCCTTCCTTCCTTCCTTCCTTCCTTCCTTCCTTCCTTTTCCCCATTCATTTCCCTCTTTTGAAAAAAACTGCTGACATGGCACATTTTGGGAGGGGGGATGTGGTGTGAAGTGCCCTCCCCGCCCGACAGGCGAGAATGAAGTTTCCCAGTCACTTCCCACAATTGGAAAAGACACCTTTAAACATTTCTCTGCTAGTCTGACATATTCAGGGGTCATTTCGAGGGGGAACGAACTGGAACAGCGTTCCGGAAGTAACACGCCTAGGAGTAGGGAACCCAGGCATGCCCCCTTTTTTCTCCAAGCCTCTCCGCTTTTGCGGAGAAACTCGGGGAAGTGGGGGGAATTTAAATGCCTTTCTCTCCCTTCCCCATCGGGGGAAGGGAAAGAAAGGCATTTTAAACATGCCTGGGTTCCCTGCATGCCTGTCCTTTGTCAGGGGGTGTGGCATATGCAAAAAAGTTATCCAAATGACTTATGCAAATGGATTATGCATATGAGCTCCTGCACCTCTTTTTCTATTAAATGACCCCTCTGCATATTTATTGCTTTACAACTGTTGACCTTATAACCTTAACTTGTTAGTTAGTGTCACTTTGCATAGCATAAAAAAAATAAGAGATGCCAATGTTGGATCAGGCCAAAGGCCCATCCAGTCCAACACTCTGTGTCACACAGTGGCCAGAAATACCAGTGCCATCAGGAGGTCCACCAGTGGGGCCAGAACATTAGAAGCCCTCCCACTGTTAACCCCCCCCCCAAGCACCAAGAAGCAAGAGCATCACTTCCCCCAGAGTCCCTATCTATACCTTGTGGCTAATAGCCACCGATGGACCTCTGTTCCATATGCTTATCTCATTCCCTTTTGAAGCCGTCCATGCTTGTAGCCACCAACACTTCCTGTGGCAGTGAATTCCAAGTTTTAATCACTCTTTGGGTGAAGAAGGACTTCCTCTTATCCGTTCTAACCCGACCACTCAGCAATTTCATGGAGTGCCCACGAGTTCTTGTATTGTGAGAAAGGGAGAAAAGTACTTCTTTCTCTACCTGCTCTGTCCCATGCATAATCTTATAAACCTCGATCATGTCACCCCTCAGTCGTCGTTTCTCCAAGCTAAAGAGCCCGAAGCGCCTTAACCTTTCCTCGTAGCTGCATTCAAACTCATCACGTTGCATGTTGATTTGCTGTTCATTCTCTGGCTATAAGTTTGAACCTTTTTTTGCCATTCTACATATCTGATAAACTGTCCGTGCACACGGAAGCTCACACCTTGAATAAACCTTTGTTGGTCTTCAAGGTGCCCCCCTGGACTCTAAATGTGTTGTACTGCTTCAGACCAACACAGCTGACCAACTTGGGGGGGGGGAAGCTTTAGGATTGTATGGCCTGCCACATGCCTCCAACAAGTCCTTCAAGCCCCTGACAGTCAGAGAGGGGCTGCGGCTTGGTGGTAGATTATCTGCTTGGCATGCAGAAGGTCCCAGGTTCAATCCCCAGCAGCTCCAGTGAGAAGGACCAGGTAAGAGGGGATGTGAAACAGATCAAAGGGAGAGCAAAACAAAGGAGGTCCTACTTCACCCAAAGAGAGTAACACGTGGGATTCATTGCTGCAGGAAGTGGTGGCAGCTACAATCATAGGCAGCTTCAAGAGGGGATTGGAGAAACACATGGAGCAGAGGTCCATCAGCGGCTATTAGCCACAAGGTACAGATGGAACACTCTGTCTGGGGCTGTGATGCTCTGTCACTTTGGTGTAGTGGTTAAGTGCGCGGACTCTAATCTGGGAGGACCGGGTTTGATTCCCCACTCCTCCACTTGCACCTGCTGGATGACCTTGGGTCAGTCACAAGCTCTGGCACAGCTGTCCTTGAAAAAGAGCAGTTTCTGTCAGAGCTCTCTCAACCCCACCCACCTCACAGGGTGTCCGTTGTGGGGAGGGGGAGGGAAAGGAGTTTGTAAGCCGCTCTGAGACTCCAAGTGAAGGGCAGGATATAAATCCAATCTCTTCTTCTTCTTCTTCTTCTTCTTCTTCTTCTTCTTCTTCTTCTTCTTCTTCTTCTTCTTCTTCTTCGTGCTTAGGAGACAACAGTGGGAGGACCTTTGGAGTTCTGGCCCTTCTGGTGGACCTCCTGATGGCACCTTGCATTTTTGGCCACTGTGTGACAGAGTGTTGGACTGGATGGGCCACTGGCCTGATTCAGCATTGGCTTCTCTTATGTTCTTATGAACAACATATGGGGCAGAGGTCCATCAGTGGCCATTAGTCACAAGGTAGAGATAGGAACTCTTGGTCTGGGGCAAGTGATGCTTTGCATTCTTGGTGCTTCTGGGGGGCAACAGTGGGAGGACTTCTGGTGTCCTGGCCCCACTGCTGGACCTCCTGATGGCACCTGGTATTTTTGGCCACTGTGCGACACAGAGTATTGGACTGGAGGGGCCACTGGCCTGATCCAACATGGCTTCTCTTTGCTCTTATGAGACCTGAGAAATTGTCTCAAGTCAGAGTAGACAATGCTGACCTTGATGGACCCAGGATCTGATTCGGTACAAAGCAGCTTTGTGTGGGAGTTCATATGTGCCCTCACCTTTGTTCTTATTGAGGAGGGCTTCAGCTCAGTGGAAGAGCCTTTGTCTCTATATCCTGTTGCTGGCCATTCAGAGGAACTGGTTGGCCACCATGTGAGAATGGATGCTGGACTACATGGACTGTTGGCCTGACCCGACAGGACTCCTCTGAAGTTCTCAAGATTCGAGTCCAGTAGCACCTGAAGGATATTTGTGTGTTGGGGGAACCGTCTGAAGTACACATTGCTTGACCTTGCACTGTAGCCATCGTTCACAACTGGGTTGTCCTGCACAGGAAAGCCCAATGGCAAAAGATGGTTTTAGTGCAGTGACAGCACAATATCCAATAAGGTACAGATGCTGCCCGGTAGCTGTTCAGGGCTTACCATCTCTTGGGTAGATCTGAGAGTGTCCGTATTGGTACGTGGGTGCAAGGCGGGTTTCTAGTTCAGTTGGTGGCAGTGGGGGGGTACTGGGGGCATCTGGCATCTGCACATCTCCCTGGGCCCCTGAGGCAGGGAAGGGCAGGAACACTTGCCAATAAGTCCCCCACCCTGCCGCCCGTCTTCAGAGCAGGATACGGACACACTGGAAAGTCCAAGGCCCTCATCCATATAAATCCAATCTCCTCCTCCTCTTTAGATCCAGTTGGGTGTAGTGGTTAAGTGCACGGACTCTAATCTGGGAGAACTGGGTTTGATTCCCCACTCCTCTACTTGCAGCAGCTGGATGACCTCAGGCAAGCCATAGTTCTCTCAGAGCTGTTGAGCCATTTCTGTCAGAGCTCTCTCAGCCTCACCTACCTCACAGGGTGTCTTTTGTGGGGAGGGGAAGGGAAAGGAGTTTGTGAGCTGCTCTGAAACTCCAAGTGAAGAGCGGGGTATAAATCCAGTCTCCTTCTCCTCCTCATCTTCTTCTTCTTCCTCCTCTTAGTCTTATTCATCTTCCTCCTCCCCCCCTCATCGTCATTTTCTTCCTCCTTAGTCTTCTTCCTCCTCCTCCTCCTCAGCCCCAGCTACCTCACAGGGTGTGTCTGTTGAGGGGAAGGGGAAGGGAAAGGAGTTTCTAAGCCTCTCTGAGACTCTGAGTGAAGAGCGGGGTATAAATCCAATCTCCTCCTCCTCTTCCTCTTCCTCCTCCTCCTTCTTCTCCTCCTCGTCTTCTTCCTCCTCCTCCTTCTCCTCTTAGTCTTCTTCATCTAAAGCGCTTAGGGCTCTTTAGCTTGGAGAAACAATGACTGAGGGGGTGACATGATTGAGGTTTATAAGATTATGCCTGGGATAGAGCAGGTAGAGAAAGAGGTACTTTTCTCCCTTTCTCACGATACAAGAACTCGTGGGCACTCCATGAAATTGCTGAGCGGTCGGGTTAGAATGGATAAAAGGAAGTCCTTCTTCACCCAAAGAGTGATGAACACATGGGATTCACTGCCACAGGAAGTGGTGGTGGCTACAAGCATGGACATCTTCAAGAGGGAATTAGCCAGTTTGGTGTAGTGGTTAAGTGTGTGGACTCTAATCTGGGAGAACCAGGTTTGATTCCCACTCCTCCACTTGCACCTGCTGATGTTACCTTGGGTCAGTCACAAGCTCTGGCACAGCTGTCCTTGAAAAAGAGCAGTTTGTGTCAGAGCTCTCTCAGCCCCACCCACCTCACAGGGTGTCTGTTGTGGGGAGGGGAAGGGAGAGGAGTTTGTAAGCCGCTCTGAGACTCCAAGTGAAGGGCGGGGTATAAATCCAATGTCTTCTTCTTCTTCTTCTTCTAGATAAGCACATGGAACAGAGGTCCATCAGTGGCGATTAGCCACAAGGTATAGATAGGGACTCTCAGTCTGGGGCAAGGGATGTTTTGTATTCCTGGTGCTTGGGGAGGGCAACAGTGGGAGGGCTTCTGGAGTCCTGGCCCAACTGGTGGACCTCCTGATGGCTGATGACTGCTTCCTTCTCATTTGGTGGCCAAAGTATTTGAGCTTCAGCTTCATTATCTGGCCTTCGAGGGAACAGTCAGAGTTGATTTCTTTTAGGACTGACAGATTTGATCTCCTTTCAGTCCAAGGGACTCTCAAGAGTCTTCTCCAGCACCATAATTCGAAAGCATCTATTCTTCGGCACTCGGCCTTCCTTACGGTCCAACTCTCGCAGCCATACATGACTACTGGTAATACCATTGCTTTGACCAGACGGACTTTTGTTGGCAAGGTGATGTCTCTACTTTTCATGATGCTGTCTAGGTTTGCCATCGCTTCCCTCCCAAGGAGCAGGCGTCTTTTAATTTCATGGCTGCTGTCACCAATTGACCAATTGATAGATGGCTTTAAAAACAGAATAAGAGAAGCCGATGGAAGGTAGATCTGTCTACAGCTCTTAGCTATGATAACTCAGTGGAACCTCCATGTTCAGAGGCAGTGCAGCTCTGAATATTGAGGAACAAACAAGAGGTTGTGGTGGCCACCTTTACGACCAGCTTATGGGAGTTCCAGGACGATGCGACAAGCTGGAAACAGAATGGTGGGTCGGGGTGCTTGCTGAGCTGAGCCACAAAAGCATTTATTCCTATCTAGCCATGGATGACTTTGTTTTACATCATACAAAACCAGCCCCTTGATTTTTATTATGCATGACTCTGGCTTAAAAAAAAAATGATGCCTATAGATACCACCCAGTGTTCCCTCGCAGGGTGGCTGATTTGAGGGATATTGCATCGCTAGGCATGACTGAATAACCCTCATTTTCCTTCTTTACATTTTTGTTAAGGGTCCTGGTTTCACGGCTTGCTGTTCATTTGTAGATTCCCTGTTGTTGTGTATGCAGAGTGTGTATGCACAGTTAATATAGTGTAAGGTGTGCAGCGTATGTCAGTTTGGTGTAGTGGTTAAGTGCGCGGACTCTAATCTGGGAGAACCGGGTTTGATTCCTCATTCCTCCACTTGCACCTGCTGGTGTGACCTTGGGTCAGTCACAAGCTCTGGCACAGCTGTTTCTGAAAGAACAGTTTGTGTCAGCGCTCTCTCAGCCCCACCCACCTCACAGGGTGTCTGTTGTGGGGAGGGGAAGGGAAAGGAGTTTGTAAGCCGCTCTGAGACTCCAAGTGAAGGGCGGGATAGAAATCCAATCTCCTTCTCTTCTTCTTCTTCTTCTTCTTCTTCTTCTTCTTCTTCTTCTTCTTCTTCTTCTTCTTCTTCTTCTTCTTCTTCTTCTTCTTCTTCTTCTTCTTCTTCTTCTAATGGGGATAGTGTATCTGGTTTTGGAGAGCCAGTTTGGTGTAGTGGAAAGAAGAAGAGGAAGAAGAGGAAGAGCAAGAAGAAGAGGAGGAGGAGGAGATTGGATTTATACCCCACCCTTCACTACCTGAAGGGGTCTCAGAGCGGTTTACAATCTCCTTTCCCCTCCCCTCCCAACAACAGACACCCCGTGAGCAGTGTTCCCTCTAAGCTGAGTTAGTATGAGCTAGCTCACCATGTTTTAGCCTCCGGCTCACACATCTTTGTCTTAGCTCAGGAAGGAGGGCTCCAGAGCAAACTAATTTATGCAGCGGCCGAATCGCTCGCTCACAATGTTAATGCCGGTAGCTCACAAAGACTCCACACCTCAGAGAGAGCACTGATACCACCCATTTAGAAGCAAGTTAGATGCTGCGTTCTCTCTACAGACCTGCCACTAGGGGGAAGCATTGCTCAAGGAAGTGATGGTGGCTACTGCCTGTCACCATCGGATCCCATTTGACTTTTGCCTACTTTGTAAGAGCCTGTTACACAATGCCTCTCCCCCAGTCAACGTGTGTGGAAACCGCAAGTGGGTGTGTGGATTTATATGTGGGGATGATCCAGATGGGGGTGGGGAAGTCACACCACATCCACTCACAAAATGAAGTTCTCCAGTTCCATTGTATCCGGCATGGTGTCTCCCTTGGTGACCAAACATGCCTCCAGAAAGTCCGCTAGTGGGACATGAAGACAACAGTCCTACCTCCCGATGCTCCCCTAACATTGCCAACCTCCAGGTGCCACCTGGAGATCTCCCACTATTACAGCTGATTTCCAGATGACCGAGATATCTGAAGGACTGCCTCTTCCCATATATGACCCAAAGAGCATTAAGCTCAATGGATCAACATCTCCTGGTGGTCCTTGGCCCAAAAGATGTCTGTCTCACCTCGACCAGGGCCAGGGCCTTCTCTGCCCTGGCCCCAGCCTGGTAGAACAAGCTCCCCTTTGCGATCAGGGCCCTGTGGGATCTTCTTCAATCCTGCAGGGCCTGTAAGACGGAGCAGTTCCACCAGGCCTTCACTGAAGAAGAAGAAGAAGAGGAGACTGGATTTATACCCTGCCCTTCTCTACCCAAAGGAGTCTCAGAGTGGCTTACAAACTCCTTCCCCTTCCCCTCCCCACAACAGACGCCCTTGTGAGGTAGGTGGGGCTGAGAGAGCTCTTGACAAAAACTGCTCTTTTTCAAGGACAGCTCTTATCAGAACTACGGCTTGCCCAAGGTGCAAGTGGAGGAGTGGGGAATCAAACACGGTTCTCCCAGATTAGAGGCGGTGCACTTAACCACTACACCAAACTGGCTCTCACCAAAAGGAGGAGGAGGAGATTGGATTTATACCCTGCCCTTCTTTACCCAAAGGAGTCTCAGAGTGATTTACAAACTCCTTCCCCTTCCCCTCCCCACAACAGACATTCTGTGATGTAGGTGGGGCTGAGAGAACTCTGACAGAAACAGCTCTTTTTCAAGAAGAGCTGTGCCAGAACTATGGCTTGCCCAAGGTCATCCAGCAGGTGCAAGTGGAGGAGTGGGGAATCAAACCCGGTTCTCCAAGATTAGAGTCTACGCACTTAACCACTAGGTAGTGAAGATCAGGGCATACATCTAATCTCCTCCTCCTCCTCCTCCTCTTCTTCTTCTTTGAGCTAGTTTGGTTAAGTGGTTAAGTGAGCGGACTCAAATCTGGGAGAACCAGGTTTGATTCACCACTCCTCCACTTGCACCTGATGGATGACCTTGGGCAAGCCGTAGTTCTGTCAGAGCTGTTCTTGAAAAAGAGCAGTTTCTGTCAGAGCTTTCTCAGCCGCACCTACCTCACAGGGTGTCTGTTGTGGGGAGGGGAAGAGAAAGGAGTTTGTAAACCACTCTGAGACTCTGAGTGAACGGCGGGG
>NW_015170960.1:250402-250803 GCF_001447785.1 Gekko japonicus
CTCCTCCTCCTCCTCCTCCTCCTTCTTCTTCTTCTTGTTGCAGAAATTCTCTCCATCCCTTGGATAATCCCTTGGCGTTACATCTGGGGTAGTGATGCTCTGTATTCTTGGCACTTGGAGGGAAACAATGGGAGGGCTTCTGGAGTTCTGGCCCCACTGGTTGACCTCCTGATGGCCCGTGGGTTTTGGCCACTGTGTGACACAGAGCATTGGACTGGGTGAGCCATTGGCCTGATCCAACCTGGCCTCTCTTATGTTCTGATGTTTACACGGCCCCTCCTCCCGCAATGAGAGTTCTCACTACTACCAAATGCGGCTTTCATAGCTGACCAGCCAAGGAGAGTAGAGCAGACAGGCACTGGAGAGACAGAGCTGACAGATGGATCGATACTCATTCCTGC
>NW_015170960.1:250827-265903 GCF_001447785.1 Gekko japonicus
AGGGGAGAGAAACAGTTGTCATACAACTGACCTACTGCCGGGGAACTGTGATGGATGCTGTATCAGGATGCCTGGTGGGGGGCGGGGGGGGGGCAGCAAACCTCCTACAAAGGAGTCAGCCCTTGCCTAGAGCTGGGAGGGAGGAGGCCTGTCCTGGTCGGTGCTGAACGGACAGCTCCCCTGTGCCGGATCTCCCAGGATGTATTCGAATTTGACAGATCTGAGATCAGCAGCAGCAGCACCTTAGAGACCAACAAGGTTTCGGAGGGTTATAAGCGTTCAAGAGTCCCTTCTTCAGATACAAAAGAGAATCTTGAGAGTTCCCTCGGCCCCTCAGCCCCTCCCGGGTGGGATTAACTTCAGTGTAAACCGGCTCAAGTGGTTAAGGCGCTGAACGGCAGGCTGTGGAAGGTCAGTAGTTCAGCAGTTCGAGACCCAGGTGCCGCAAGACGGAGTGAGCTCCCGTCTCTGGCTCCAGCTCCTACTAACCTAGCAGTTTGAAAGTAAGAAATTGCAAGTAGATAAATAGGTACCACTTCGGTGGGAAGGTGACAGCGTTCCGTGCGCCTTGGTGTTTAGTCACGCCGGCCACATGACCTTCCTTCCTTCCTTCCTTCCTTCCTTCCTTCCTTCCTTCCTTCCTTCCTTCCTTCTCTTTCTCCCTCTGATCCTCCCTCCCTCCCTCCTCTCTCTCTGCTTGTTTGCTTGATTTATACCACACTTTCCTCCCAACAGAGACCAAACATGGGTTACATGTCTCTCCTCCTAAACTCACAAACATGTTTCTCCTCATGAACTCACAAGACCCAGAATTAAGCTTTTTTGGTCTTGAGGGTGCCACTGGGCTCAGACTTTCTCATGTTCCTTCAGACCAACACAGCGACCCACCTGAATCTCACAAAACCCTGTGAGGTAGGTTAGGCCGAGAGTGTGTGACTGGCCTAGGATCACCCAGCAAGCTTCCATGGCAGAGGGAGGATTCGAACCTGGAGTCTCCCAGATCCCTGTCCAACACTCCAACCACTATAACAGATTGGTTCCCTTGAAGGTGGCTTGGTAATGGGAAAGATACGTATGTGAGTTAGGACTTAGAATCATATTGTTGGAAGGTACTGAGAATCATAGAGTTGCAAGGGATCTCCAGGGTCAACTAGTCCAACCCCCTGCACAATGCAAGAAATTCACAAATACCTCCACACACACACACACACACACACACACACACACACACACACACCCAGAGAGCCAGTTTGGTGCAGTGGTTGGGTGCGCGGACTCTAATCTGAGAGAACCGGGTTTGATTCCCCACTTCTTCACTCGCAGCTGCTGGATGACCTTGGGCAAGCCGTAGTTCTGTCAGAGATGTTCTTGAAAGAGCGGCTTCTCTCAGAGCTCTCTCAGCCCCACCTACCTCACAGGGGGTGTCTTTTGTGGGGAGGGGGAGGGAAAGGAGTTTGTAAGCCGCTCTGAGACTCCCTTGGATACTGAAGGGTGGGGTATAAATCCAATCTCCTCTCCTCCTCCTCCTCCTCCTCTTCTTCTTCACTAGCAAATTTCTTGGCTTGCTAGGGCTTGTTTAGCATTTTCCCTGATGTGATAAAGTGCAAGCATCCATGGCGGGCCCCAGGAATTGTATTGGGGGATGAGTGGTCCTTCCAGAGTGCTCTGGAGGGAGACTCTCTCTCCAGCTGAGCTTTTGGCAAATTGATTGATTTTTCTTTCTGCTCTTGCTTTTAATTAGAAGCCTCCCTCCCTCGGCTGCCTCCGCATTCCGCAGGTATTTAATTAGCAAAACAACACTCCCTCCCCGTCCTCACACCAGAGAACAGCGGGGAGCTCCCCTTAGGGGGGAAAGAAACCTCCCGGTTCCCTCTGCCTCTCAGCCCCTCCCCCACAGAGATTAACTCCAGTGTAAAAAGCAGGTGACAGCTGAGCACAGATGTTTTGACAGCTGTCCCAGTTTGGAATGTGTTGATTGGTAAGCAGGAAACTGGAGCATGGGACCTTCCCTCCCCTCCCCTCCCCTCCTCTCCTCTCCTCTCCTCTCCTCTCCTCTCCTCTCCTCTCGTTGCCTGGTGACAGTTACACAGAGAGGCAGGGAACTTGTTGAAAGCAGAGCACATTCTTCCATTCCTGATTGTGAACTACTCTCCCCTGCTGGGGTTTGGGTGTTAGTGGTCTCAGGGCTCTAAGCCACCCCATCTCTCTGCTCACACCGAGCATATGGGCTTAGTTACTGGTGCCTCGGCTGGGATGTATACTCCTCTCACCTGCTGGGGTTTGGGTGTTAGTGGATTCAGAGGGGAAGGCAAAGGAGATTGTAAGCTGCTCTGAGACTCCGAGTGAAGGGTGGGGTATAAATCCAACCTCTCCTCCTCCTCCTCCTCCTCCTCCTTCGTCTTCTTCTATAATCCTTTCCTTTTATCCAATAAAAGCTCTACTATATCTTGATCTTGATCTTGAGCAGTGAATCGCCCACTCAACAATCTAAGGATTATAACCAATAAAACGGGACTAAACAAATGCACGGCTACTAAATTCTACTTGGATTTGTTCTCTCCAGTCTAATCTGGGAGAACCGGGTTTGATTCCCCACTCCTCCATTTGTACCTGCTGGATGACCTTGGGCAAGCATCACTTGCCCCGACTGAGAGTTCTTATCTATACCTTGTGGCTAATAGCCACCGATGGACCTCTGCTCCATATGCTTATCTAATTCCCTCTTGAAGCCGCCCATGCTTGTAGCTGCCACCACCTCCTGTGGCAGGGAATTCCAAGTGTTCATCACTGTTTGGGTGAGGAAGGACTTCCTTTTATCTGTTCTAACCCGACCACTCAGCAATTTCATCGAGTACCCACGAGTTCTTGTATTGTGAGAAAGGGAGAAAAGGACTTCTTTCTTGACCTGCTCTATCTCATGCATAATTTTATAAACCTCAATCATGTCACCCCTCAGCCATCGTTTATCTGAGCTAAAGAGCCCCAAGCGCTTTAACCTTTCTTCCTAGGGGTTCCAATGAGGTTATTAATGAGGTTATTCACCTGATGTGAGGCATGGGCTCTTTTCCATCATTGTTAATTGTTCCGCCTGTTGCTTTATTGGTTTTATCACATTTATTGCTTTTTGAATCTTACATCGTAAGCTGCCCTGAGTCCACTCATGAGATAGGGTGGGGTATAAATTAAATAAATAATAATGATAAACATCAAAATACTCTTTCAGTTTGGGGAGGGAAAAAACCAGGGTTGAGAAATCCGAACCCGTCTCTTCCCTGGGTCTCCACTTGCTCGGAGGGGGGTCTCTCTCGGCCCTCTGTGATTAGCACAGACCTGTTCTCCATTCATCTGTGTTAGGCTTTTCCCCCCACTCAAAACTGCGAGGAAGTCCTGGCTGGCTCCCTGGATGAGTTTCTTAGGATCGCGGGTGGTAAAAATTGCATGCGGAATGAAACGAGGCTCCCGCAGAGCGTCCGTGTAGTATTATATATCACGATCTAATTATGATGTAACTGAACAGGCTAATCCAAAGTGGCAGCGGCGGGGTCAGCGGCAGCAGACGCAGCATAACGATGAGCCCGATGAGCGATTCGGCAGCAATCAGGCAGGGATGCGTTCCTGTAAGGCAAACCGGGGACGACAGATGGGATAGACAGGGGTCATTCCGTAGAAAAAGAGGTGCCGGAGCTCATTTTTGTTGTTGTTCAGTCGCACAGTCGAGTCCGACTCTTCGCAACCCCATGGATCATCTCCCGCCAGGCCCTCCTGTCTTCCGCCGTCCTCTGAAGTTGGCTCAATTTCATAACCATCTCATCCTTTGACTCATTAGCACAACTCATTTGCATATTTTTATTTTTAATTTATTTTCACATTTGTATCCCGCCCTCCCCAATGGGCTCAGGGCGGCTCACACGGGCAAGGTAATCAGCCGTGCCATAAATAAACATCTAAAACATAATAAAAACAGCAACGGTGCTCAGTCACTGATATCATAATCCAAGATGGAATCAACCCGATTCCAGGTGGTACTCCCATGAATGGCGACAGCTTATCAGATCTTCTTTACATATTCCAGGATCTTTCTCAGGGCCTCGTCCATGCATCCTTAAGATACCATGACGGTGGTGGTATAGTGGGGCGGCGGCTCCTACTCAAAGGCCTGGCGGAAGAGCTCCATCTTGCAGGCCCTGTGGAACTGCATAAGGTCCTGCAGGGCCCAGATCTCCTCCGGGAGCTCGTTCCACCAGGTAGGAGCCACCACCGAAAAAGCCCTGGCCCTGGTCACAGCTAATTTGATGTCCTTGGGGCCCGGCCTGATTGAGAGCTGCTGGGAGCAGGGGGTGGGGCTTGTAGCATGTGCCCGCCCTCTGGGCTCTTTATTTCTGGAGCTCCGCTCCTGTGCGCTCCTGCAGGATATGACCCCTGAGGATAGGATCTCTCAGGCTGGGGCAAGGGATGCTCTGCATTCTTGGTGCTTGGGGGGAGTGGGCAACAGTGGGAGGGCTTCTAGTGTCCTGGCCCCACTGGTGGACCTCCTGATGGCCCCTGGGTTTTGTGGCCACTGTGTGACACAGAGTGTTGGACTGGATGGACCATTGGCCTGATCTAACATTGGCTTCTCTCATGTTCTTATGACAGTTGAGTCCAAGTTGGATTCCAGAGAGGGCAAGAGGGGAGGGGGTCATGGGCTGAGCCAGCCGCCAGTCACCCAAGTTCCCTTCGCTAATCCAGGAGACAGTGTCCACCAAACAGAAAGGGGGGGGGATACTTGATGAAAGGGGAATGTGGGTTCGGTGTATTTGGTCTTCCATCATGGAGGAAAGTGCGGTCAGCTTGCATCTGACTAGGGCAGTGATGCTCTGTCTCCTTGGTTCTTGGGGTGGGCAAGAGTAGGAGGGCTTCTGGCACTCTGGCCCCACTGGTGGACCTCCTGATGGCACCTCGGTTTTGGCCACTGTGTGACCCAGATTGTTAGACTGGATGGGCCATTGGCCTGATACAACATGGCTTCTCTTATGTTCTTATGTCTGGGGCAGTGATGCTCTGTCTTCTTGGTTTTGGGGGGCAAGAGTGTGAGGGCCCCACTGGTGGACCTCCTGATTGGCACCTTGATTTTGACCACTGTGTGACAGACTGTTGGACTGGATGGGCCATTGGCCTGATCCAACATGACTTATCTTATGGTCCTTTGTCTGAGGCAGTGATACTGCACATTCTTGGCACTTGGGGAGCAAAAGTGGGAGGGCTTCTGGAGTTCTGGTCCCACTGGTGGACCTCCTGATGGCACCTGGGTTTTGGCCACTGTGTTGCAGACTGGATGAACCATCGGCCTGATCCAACGTGGCTTTGCTTATGTTCTTATGACTTATGACTTATGATGACCCCATGTTGTTTTCAAGGCAAGAGCGGAATGGAGGTGGTTTGCTATTGCCTGCCTTTATGTAGCAACTGTGGGCTTCCTTGGTGGTCTCCCATCCAAGTACTAACCAAGACCAACCCTGCTTAGCTTCTGAGCTCTGGTGAGATCTGGCAAGCCTCAGCCATCCTGGTCGTGGCCAGCAGTTGACTTAGGAGAGACAAAAGAAAATCTGTCTTGTGAAAGTTGCTACCACAGGCCATGATGATGGTCTTTGGTTTGGATGGACTTCAAACGGATTGGCTCTATTTTAGGGTTTGTCTGCTACAGTCAGTTTCTACCAAAAGAGGTGCTCTTCCATTACGGGAGCTCCAGTGAAGCTGATGGGCAGTAGGTTCAGGATGGACAAAAGGAAATACTACTTTACACAGAGAATGAGTAAAATGTGGAATTTGAAGAAGAAGAAGAAGAGAAGAAGAAGAAGAGATTGAATTTATACCCCGCCCTTCACTTGAAGTCTCAGAGTGGCTTACAAACTCCTTTCCCTTCCCCTCCCCACAACAGACACCCTGTGAGGTGGGTGGAGCTGAGAGACCTCTGACACAAACGGCTCTTTTTCAAGGACAGCTGTGCCAGAGCTTGTGACTGGCCCAAGGTCACATCAGCAGGTGCAAGTGGAGGAGTGGGGAATCAAACCCGGTTCTCCCAGATTAGAGTCCGCGCACTTAACCACTACACCAAACATCCAGAGGATGTTGTGATGGGCACAGGAATAGACAAGTTTAAAAGGGGATGAGCTAGATTCATGGAGGATCTTATCAATGGCTACTAGCTATGGTGGCTGAGGGGAACCTCCACATTCAGAGACACTAATGTTCTGAATCCCAGAGCCAGGAGGCAACATCATGGGAAGGCCTCAGCCTCTATGCCCTGTTAGCCCTGCAGAGGAACTGGCTGGCCACTGTGTGTGACGGGATGCCGGGCTAGATGGACCCTCACTGGTCTGATCCAGCAGGGCTCTTCTTAGGTTTTTGTTAGGGGAAGGCCTCAGCCTCTCTGCCCTGTTGTTGGCCCTCCAGAGGAACTGGTTGGCCCCTGTGTGAGACAGGATGCTGGGCTAAATGGACCCTCACTGGTCTGACCCAGCAGGGCTCTTCTGATGTTCTTATCAGGGGAAGGCCTCGGCCTCTCTGCCCTGTTGCTGGCCCTCCAGAGGAACTGGTTGGCCCCTGTGTGAGACGGGATGCTGGACTAGATGAATCACTGGTCTGATCTAGTGGGGCCCTTCTTATCTTCCTAAGATGGGGGGTGGGGGGGAATCTGCCTACAAATTCCTCTGCTTGCGTAACCTAAATGCAAGTGAATAACTGCAGATGCACAGAGAGACGGTGGCCGTGATAAAATATTTGATAATGGCCATCTGTTTCATGTTAACCTACAAATTGCTCCTGAAGATACACTTGGCTAAGCCTTATTCAGGGCCGTTCTTTTTTCTTTTTCCTCCATAGCTCTCGGGGTGCACTTTCAATGAGTGATGGAAGGCACTTGCGCCCCCCGCCCCCGCAGGGAAAGCTACGTGGCCGGCCCATTCCCTGCTCTCACAGAGATCTCCTTCCTTCTGGCTGACTGCACCGATCAGCCGACAAAACCCTTCCTCTTACCGACAAGTCCCCTCGCTTGGCTTTTAAGTCTTTCGCTTTCAGCTGGGGGAAAGTGGGCCACTCACAAAAGGGAGCCGTTTAGGGTCCAGATGCAGCGACGGACTCTGGGGGGGGGATTTCTGTGGTTTTTTGTAGAATGTCTAACCACCATGTATGCGCCCCCGCCCCATGCCAGTTAATCCTTAATCTGGTATCTTCATTGTCAGAGACAGATGTGGAGGCTTTTTTTGTGGGGAGGATGGGGTTCTATTGTCTGGTTCTGGCAGGTCACATGTGTCCCTGCAGATGTCTGAGTACATTTCCCCCTAGCCTTTCTCATTATCTATCTATCCGTCTGTCTGTCTATCTACCTACCTACCTGTCTGTGTCTGTCTTTCTATCTGTTTCTTTATCTATCTGCCTGTCTGTCTGTCTACCTGTTTTTCTATCTGTCTCTTCTAAGAGGAGAGTTGCGCTATGCTTGGAAAGTGCATTGTCTGTCTGTCTGTCTGGTATAGTGGTTAAGACTGTGGACTCTAATCTGGGAGAATCAGGTTTGATTCCCCACTCCTTTATATGCAGCTGCTGGTGTGACCTTGGGTCAGTCACAAGGTCTCTCAGAGTTGTTCTCTCAAGAGCTGTCCTCAAAGAGCTCTCTCAGCCCAACCTACCTCACAGGGTGTCTGTTGTGGGGAGGGGAAAGGAAAGGAGATTGTAAACTGTTCTGAGACTTCAAGGGAAGGGCTGGGTATAAATCCAGTCTCCTCCTCTTCCTCCTCCTCCTCCTCCTCTTCTTCTTCTTCTTCAACATCCAGCATGATGAAGGGTTCTAGTGAACTCGAACAGTCACACAATGTTATGTGCCCTTCGGGTAGTCTTTTTGTTTCCCCTTGGCCCTTCGGGTAGACTTAACAAAAGGTGTTATTAATTTGAAATGTGCTCTTGGATGAACACTTTATGGAAACCGTGGAGCACCAACAGTGGGGCAACAGTGGGAGGGCTTCTAGTGTTCTGGCCCCACTGCTGGACCTCCTGAGGGCACCTGGTATTTTTGGTCACAGTGTGCCACAGAGTGTTGGACTGGAGGGGCCATTGGCCTGATCCAACATTGGCTTCTCTTATGTTCTTATACGGAGCAGAGGTCTATCAGTGGCTATTAGCCACAAGGTATAGATAGGAACTCTTGGTCTGGGGCAAGGGATGCTCTGTATTCTTGGTGCTTGGGGGGGGCAACAGTGGGAGGGCTTCTAGTGTCCTGGCCCCACTGCTGGACCTCCTGATGGCCCCTGGTATTTTTGGCCATTGTGTGATACAGAGTGTTGGACTGGAGGGGCCATTGGCCTGATCCAACATTGGCTTCTCTTATGTTCTTATACGGAGCAGAGGTCTATCAGTGGCTATTAGCCACAAGGTATAGATAGGAACTCTTGGTCTGGGGCAAAGGATGCTCTGTATTCTTGGTGCTTGGGGGGGGCAACAGTGGGAGGGCTTCTAGTGTCCTGGCCCCACTGCTGGACCTCCTGATATTTTTGGTCACAGTGTGACACAGAGTGTTGGACTGGATGGGCCACTGGCCTGATCCAACATTGGCTTCTCTTATGTTCTTATGTTCTCCCCCTGCAAGGAGAACGAGCGATTTGGGGATGGCAATCGTGAATGAATGTAGAGTGGGAAAGGAAAAGATTAAATTGCTTCCCCACTCATTCTGCTGAGCTAAACACTCACATTACTTTTTTTAGCTTCCCCACCTCCCCTTAATCTGAAGACTGTTCGTGCATCCCTCACGGATGAGCTAATGTGGCCCAGGGATAATGCATGCAAAACACTTCCAGTGTTCCCGTGATCACAGACAGGCAGCTGGCCTTGACACTTTGACGCTTCTTCCCGGGGCTCACACGGCCCAGACGAAGATCACCCGCCTCTGTCACGGCATAGAGGAGAATGGCACTGCAGCCACAGCGCTGATCGGGGACATGCAGGAACCGGAGACTGAGCTTAAGCCTTCCTGCGCGATTTAGCTTTGCTGACCGGGGCTGAGCTCAATAGCATTTTAAAGACCCATCTATCCCCTTCTGCAAGACGCTGATAAAAGCAAAGGGAGCCAGGCACTGATGAGAGGAAAGTCATGTAGGCTGAAGGGTTCAGTCCCGTCTGATCGTCTTGCACGGCCCTGATCCAAACTGCAGTTGTCCATGTGCACAATTTATCCTTTACACGACGACGGAGACCCACGCCCCTCTTCTCAGCTCTCTGTGGTTGTAGCCACTGAGGTACAACCAATTGCAACAAAAGTCATTGTATGCAAGGGAGATGTTGTGTGCATGTATTCAGGGCTATTTTGGGGCAGGAACACACAGGAACGGAGTCCCGGCTGGCTTCAGAGTTGGGCACACCCACTACAGCCAAGACCTCTGCATGTGTGGCTACAGAGGGAAGGCCTGGAGAGCGACCACCCCCTGATGACTCCAAGGCGGGCGGGGCAGGGGGGCACCAGCCTTTCCCAGCCTCTCCAAGGGCCGGCTTGCCCAGGCTCCCTGCAGCCGCAGGGCACCTGGGCAAGCCAAGGAAAGGAATGGGGTGTGGCCTAATATGCTAATGAGCTGCACTGTCAGGGGTGTGGCCCAATATGCTAATGAGTTCCTGCTGGGCTTCTTCTACAAAAAAAGCCCTGCATGTATTTATGCCATTTTTGATCCTTCCTTTTATCCGTTATAGACATTAAGCTAACTGGCACAGGAACATAAGAGAAGCCAATGTTGGATCAGGCCAGTGGCCCACCCAGTCCAACACTCTGTGTCACACAGTGGCCAAAACTCCCAGCTGCCATCAGGAGGTCCACCAGCAGGGCAAGAACTCCAGAGGCTCTCCCATTGTGGCCCCCCAAATGCCAAGAGCTTCCCTGCCCCAGATAGAGTGTCCCATCCATACCTTGTGGCTAATGGCTGCTCAGGGAAATCTGCTCCATATGTTCTCCCGAACCCCTCATAAGAGCATAAGGGCAGCCATGCTGGATCAGGCCAATGACCCATCCATCTAACACTCTTGTGTCACACAGTGACCAAAACCCAGGTGCCAAGAAGGAGGTCCACCAGCAGGCCCAGAACTCTAGAACCCCCCGAGATACACCGTTGCCCCTCCAGCACCAAGAATTCAGAGAACATCACTGTCCCAGATGTAGGATTCCATCTATAAAAAGGTAAAGGTTCCCTTGCTCAAAAAACAGTCGAGTCCGACTCTAGGGTTGTGGTGCTCATCTCCGTTTCAAAGCCGAAGAGCCAGCGCTGTCCGAAGACGTTTCCGTGGTCACGTGGCCGGCATGACTAGACACCAAGGCGCACGGAACGCTGTTCCCTTCCCACCGAAGTGGTCCCTATTTATCTACTTGCAATTTCTTGCTTTCGAACTGCTAGGTTGGCAGGAGCTGGAACTAGAGACGGGAGCTCACTCCGTCATGCGGCACACTCGGGTCTCGAACTGCTGAACTACTGACCTTCGCACAGCCTGCAGTTCAGCGCCTTAACCACTTGAGCCACCGCAGCTCCTATATCTATACATCTATACCTTGTGGCTAATAGCCTCTCATTGACCTATGTTCCAGATGTTTATCCAATCCCCCTTGAAGCTGTCCATGCTTGTAGCCACCACCTCCTGTGGCAGTGAATTCCGTGTGTTCATCACTCTTCATCACTCTTTGGGTGAAGTACTTCCTTTTATCCATTCTAAAACTCATCCGTTCCATTGAGTGTATTGTGAGAAAGGGAGAAAAGTACTTCTTTCTCTACCTTCTCTATTCCATGCATAATTTTGTAACCCTCTATCCTGTCACCCCTCAGTTGCCGTTTCTCCAAGCTAAACACCCCTAACCTCTTTAACTGTTCTTCATAGGGAAGGTGTCCCATCCTCTTAATAATTTTAATTGCCCTTTTCTGTACCTTTTCCAATAGCTATAATATATTTTTTGCGGTGCAGTGACCAAAACTGTACACAGTATTCCAAATGCGGCCACACCAGAGATTTATACAGGGGTGTTCAATTGCTCTCCCTAAGCTGTGCAGTCTTGTGAGCAAAAATTCTGCTTTGTGAGCTACCGGCATCCAAGTTATAAGCGAGCGATTATAAGCATCCATTAGTTTGCTCCGGAGCCATCCTTCCTGGGGGAAGACAAAAGTGTGTGAGCCAGAGGCTAAAAAACTGTGCGCTAGCTCACACTAACTCAGCTTAGAGGGAACACTGTTCCTAATCAATGCTCCCTCTAAGCTGTGGAGTCTAGTGAGCAAAAATTCTGCTTTGTGAGCTACCGGCATTCAAGTTGTGAGCGAGCGATTGGGCGACTGCATAAATTAGTTTGCTCGGGAGCCCTCCTTCCTGGGCGAAGACAAAAGTGTGTGAGCCGGAGGCTAAAAAACTGTGAGCCTAGCGCACACAAACTCAAGCTTAGAGGGAACACTGGTCGTGATACTGGCTGGTTTGTCCCAAAGAGTTCTGCCATTCAGGCTCTGATCAGCACCAGACCGGCCGGCTTCCAGCGAGGGGGCTGTATTCACCGCTGAACCAGAGGGGAAACCAACCACCAGTTTGTATCTGTGCAAATGTCTGAAAGTGGGGCATCGATTCGGAGGCACGTTCCGGGTCAATAGTCCCAGCAGAGTGTCCCCGGGCCTTCTGCAGACTGTCGGCAGGAACTCAGTTGCAGCTGTACTCCTGGCGTCTGGAAGTGATAATCCTCATTCCCCACCCGGGATAATCTTCTGGGCATTTAGCGAGCCATATGTTTCATCTTGACAGTGGCATGTATGTCCCAATGCTGTGGAATGTGGTTACTGTTAATTAAGGCTTCTGACGGAAAGCTGAGACATGAGCCCCTCCCCCTAGCCCTGGGTCACTGCTGGATGGTTCACTAATCTTGTCCTCTGAACAGAGCTTTCGTTCAGCGAGACTTGCAGATGGAAGACCTCCTTCGCTCCTCCCCCCATCCCCGTTTTCTCAGCTGTTATGCCTAATTCTGAACATGGCCCAAACTGCGAGACTGTATAATAAACATGAGGAAGAACTTCCTGACAGTTTGCGTGGTTCCTCAATGGAACAAGGTTCCGCGGGACGCAATGCTCCCTCTAAGCTGTGGAGCCTTGTGAGTAAAAATTCTACTTTGTGAGCTGCTGTCATTAAAGCATATGGAGCAGAGGTCCATCAGTGGCTATTAGCCACAAGGTATAGATAGGGACTCTGGGGCAAGTGATGCTCTGTCATCTTGGTGCTTGGGGGGGGGTCAACAGTGGGAGGGCTTCTAATGTCCTGGCCCCACTGCTGGACCTCCTGATGGCACCTGGTATTTCTGGCCACTGTGTGACACAGAGTGTTGGACTGGATGGGCCTTTGGCCTGATCCAACATTGGCGTCTCTTATGTTCTTATGTTATGTTCTTAAGTGGTGAGCGAACCATTTGGCTATGGCTTAAATTAGTTGGCTCTGGAGCCCTCCTTCCTGAGGGGAGACAAAAACCTGTGAGCCGGAGGCTAGAAATCTGTGAGCTAGCTCACACTAACTCAGCTTAGAGGGAACACTGCTCGGGAGGCGATGGGCTCTCCTCCTTTGGCGGTCTTCAAGCAGACGCCAGGTGGATCCATCTGACAGCAATGCTGATTCTGTGAACTTGGGCGGATCAGGAGAGGGAGGGCAGGGAGGGTTGCCTCAGGGCTTAGTTCTTCTGGCCCTTTCTTACACGACCGGGGAAATGCTGACTGCCACTTTGGGGTCAGGAAGCAATTGTTCTCCAGGCCTGTTTGGCCAGAGATCCTGGAGGGGTCCCCCCCTCAATCTTTTGGGCATGGAGCAGGGGTCACTGGGGTTCTGAGGGGGGGAGGTATTTGTGGATTCCCTGCCTTCTGCAGAGGGTTGGACTAGATGACCCTGCGGGTCCCTTCCAACTCTATGATCCTGTGCGAATAGTTAAACTCACAGATTAAGGTCATGTAGACAGAGGTGAGAGTTTTCTGGAAATGGGGGCACCCAGGTTTGCAGGAAAATCCCAAGCATTAAAAATGGGGGGGCGTTAATCATAAATTAATGAAATGGGAAAGTGTTGTCTGCACTTGCAAAGAAAAAGAACACGCAACACCCGGTAGACCGGGCAATTGTGAAGAGATGTTAGAGAGGGCAGGTAGTGACTGGGAGGGAGGGAGGGAGGAGGAGGAGGAGGTGGTGGTGGTGGAGGAGGAGATTGGATTTATACCCTGCCCTTCACTACCTGAAGGAGTCTCAGAGTGGCTTTCCTTTCCCCTCCTTTCCTTTCCCCTCCTTCCCCCTCCCCTCACCACAACAGACACCCTGTGAGATAGGTGGGGGTGAGAGAGCTCTCGAGAACTGCCCTTGATAGAATGGCTCTGAAAGAACTTCTGACTGACCCAAGGTCACACCAGCAGCTGCATATGGAGGAGTGGGGAATCAAACCCGGTTCTCCCAGATTAGAGGCCACACTCTTAACCACTACGCCAAACTGAAGGAGACAGACAAGTGAGCCAGCCAGACACATGGTGGTAGGAGCAGTGAGGGAGGCATCAGCACAAGTGAGCAATTTAGGCAGTGGGGCTAGCGGTGAAGGAAACAGAGAGGCAACAGGAGGAATTGGAAGGTTTAGGGAAGGGGGAGAAAGTCTGGGAGCAGAAAGCTCTAGCCGGATTCAAGGATCGAGGGGCTGGGATATCTCCCTTGCCGCAAGTCCCCTCGCAAGTCCCTGCTTTTATATTGATACTCTCAAACCAGCTGGGTCCTAAATTCTGCCCTCAGGTCAGTAGTTCCCTGGGGTATAATTGTGTGCGGCAAGGAGGATTTGAAATTGAGAAGTCCCTCGACAGACGGATCGTCTCCCTTTTCTGTTTCCATGCCCTGGCTACCTGGATCAATAACCATCTCTTTGGTTTGTGAAGAGATAATTGAATAATAGCCGCTAATCTGATTAAGGATTCTGTCTTTGCCAGGAGAGCTGCCCGTACCATCAACCCGCCAGCCAGAGGCTACGTCTGTGCCTCCAGGAATATAGGAAAACAAAGTCAAATGTTCATTTCTTTATTGATTGATTATGTGAAGCAATGGGGTTGGGTGTCCTGGGTTCGAGTGTAACTACATTGGTTTTAGATGGACAGACAGATGATAGGAGGAAGAAGAAGAAGAGGAGGAGGAGGAGGAGGAGATTGGATTTGTACCCCACCCTTCACTCAGAGTCTCAGAGCAGCTTACAAACCCCTTTCCCTTCCCCTCCCCACAACAAACACCCTGTGAGGGAGTTGGGGCTGAGAGAGCTCTGGAAGAAACTGCTCTTTTTTCAAGGATAACTCTGACAGAACCATGGCTTGCCCAAGGTCATCCAGCAGGTGCGAGTGGAGGAGTGGGGAATCAAACCCGGTCCTCCCAGATTAGAGTCCGCGCACTTAACCATTACACCGAACAGACAGACAGACAGACAGACAGACAGACAGACAGATAACCAGTACGCCCCAAAGGGATCGCTTCACCTTCCTTGCCCTTTCTGTTACCACCCCAAAAGCCCCAGCTGGGTTTTACTTCTTCCTCGTGCGACTCCAATCCATGGGTTCTCTTTATGACATTTTTCCTGGCCACCAAATGTTTCCAGCAGAACGAACACATTTGTCAACATTGTGCGTACGTCAATAAATCAGCACTGTACACACACCCTACCCGTTAAGGATGTACATAGGAAGTTTGTATAATAAACAGAGCCCCATGAATATGCAGTACACTGGATTTGCGAAATAAAAGAACAGAATTAAAAACATCATCATCATCATCATCATCATCATCATCATCATCATCATCATCATTATTTTAAAAAGAGGAAATTACAACTTTGGACTCACTGGGCAATTCACATCGACCTGTCATAGTTTCTCAGTTTCAACGACGGAGAGCCAGTTTGGTGTAGTGGTTAAGTGCGCGGACTCTAATCTGGGAGAACTGAGTTTGATTCCCCACTCCTCCACTTGCACTTGGCTGGGTGACCTTGGGTCAGTCACAAGTTCTCTCAGAGCTGTTCTCTCAAGAGCAGGTCTCTCAGAGCTCTCTCGGCCCC
>NW_015170960.1:266102-274525 GCF_001447785.1 Gekko japonicus
CCACTCCTCCACTTGCACCTGGCTGATGTGACCTTGGGCAAGCCAGAGTTCTGATAAGCGCTGTTCTTGAAAAAGAGCAGTTTCTGTCAAGAGTTCTCTCAGCCCCACCTACCTCACAGGGTGTCTGTTGTGGGGAGGGGAGAGGGAAGGAGTTTGCAAGCCGCTCTGAGACACCTTTGGGGAGTGAAGGGGGGGGTATAAATCCAATCTCTTCTTCTTCAACAAAAATGAACAGGGAACTAACATAACCAAGTATAAAACAAATTGAGTTTAAACAGGGTGATGGTATCCAGCCCTAATTCTGGAGGCAGGGGGAAGGATCCTGGATCCCGAAGGAGGCTCTAGTCCAAAAACTGTCAGTTTCTGAGACATCAGCCCAAGAGTGAGCAGATTACCAATGAGAGCTTGCCTAGAAGATAGCTGGCTCATCAATTGTGAGTTTCCACTGGAGCGCGCAAGGGCGCCTGCCGCTCTAGAGACTCTTCCCATGTTTTGTTGTTTGAGAATCCCCGCATAAAGATTTTAGTGTGGGCTGCTAGATTTGTCATGTTTCACGGTTCAGTTCCCTGCCCAGGGTCTTTACAAGTTCCGTCGCAGAGTGGGGGAGAAAATGCATTGGGTTTCTAGCATGCACGCATGCGGAAGTGTGTGCACAAATGCTAAACCCTGCGGCGCACAGCCAGCCCTTTTTTTGCACCACCGCTGCATGTGTGTGTCCATCAAGCCGCTTCCGACTCTTATGGTGACCCTATGAATGAATGACCTCCAAAAAGTGCAGAAAAGGGCTACTAGAATGATAGAAGGGTTGGGACACTTTCCCTATGAAGAAAGGTTAAAGCGCTTGGGTCTCTTTAGCTTGGAGAAATGACGACTGAGGGGTGACATGAGAGAGGTTTACAAGATTATGCATGGGACAGAGCAGGCCGAGAAAGAAGTCCTTTTCTCCCTTTTTCACAAGAACTCATGGGCACTAGATGAAATTGCTGAGCAGTTGGGTTAGAACGGATAAAAGGAAGTCCTTCTTCACCCAAAGAGTGATTAACACATCGAATTCACTGGCACAGGAGGTGGTGGCGGCTACAAGCATGGACGGCTTCAAGAGGGAAATGGGTAAGCACATGGAGCAGAGGGCCGTTGGTGGCTATTAGCCACAAGGTATAGATAGGAACTCCCAGTCTGGGGCAAGGGATGCTCTGTATTCTTGGTGCTTGGGGGGGGGGGCAAACACTGGCTTCTCTTATGTTCTTATGTGTCCTGCAAATTGAGGGCCAGGGCTTCCTTGATTGAGTCAATCAGTCTCGTGTTGGGTCTTCCTCTTTTCCTGCTGCCTTCAACTTTTCCCAGCATGATTGTCTTTTCCATAGACTCTTGTCTTCTCAGAATGTCTCAGATTAGTTGTTTCCGCTTCTAAGGTGAGTTCAGACTTGAACCCCCAGAATTATCTTTCTGGCAGTTCGCAGTAACTGTAAAGCTCAAAAATTAGTGTCTTCACCATCTGTCCCTATTTTAATCTATGATGTTTGGGACAATATGGATGTATTCAAAGACCAAAAGAGGAAGGCAATGGCAAATCACCTCTCCTTTTCACTTGCCTTGAAATCCCCTTGCTGGGATCGCCATAAGTTGATTACAACTTGACAACACTTGCGTGCATATAGACATATTCTAGGATGTGTTTTGGCCACTGTGGGTTTTGGCCTCCTGGGTTTTGGCTGCTCTGTGGCACAGAGTGTTGGATTGGATGGGCCACTGGCCTGATCCAACATGGCTTATCTTATGTTTTTATGCCTGGAGCGGTGATACTCGGTATTCTTGGTGCTTGTGGGACTCCCTTGGGTAGTGAAGGGCGGGGTATAAATCCAATCTCCTTCTCCTCCTCTTCTTCTTCTTCTCCTTCTACTTCTTCTTCTTCTTCTTCTTCTTTGTTGTGAGGAGAAAACAATGGAGAGGAGAAGGGTGTAAACCACTTTGGGTCCCTACTGAAAAGAAAAGGCAGGATATCAATAAAGAAATAAATCTCCATGCAAAATATTTAGGGAGTTCCTCAGCAGATGAAGCTGTGTGGGTCAGATGCCGGGAAGTCGGGAAGTTCAAAAGCCAGTGGTGTAGACAACAGTAGGGCTTTGTACCTCTGGTGAATGCTCTCTCTCCATGGTGACCTTCTGATTTTACAAGGCCCTCCATAGACAGACTGCCAAGCCTTCTTCACATGGAATGAGTGTGTTCTGGCAGAATAGACATCCTGAGATGAGAACCTTTAACCTCTGATGGCATAAGCAAACAGTCTTTAACCCAGGTTAAAACCCAGGTTTCTCACAGTACAAGAACTTGTGGGCACAGCTGTTCTTGAAAAAGAGTGGTTTCTGTCTGAGCTCTCTCAGCCCCACCTCCCTCACAGGGTGTCTGTTCTTCTCAGGGGAAGGCCTCAGCCTGTTGTGGGGAGGGGAAGGGAAAGGGGTCGTAAGCCACTCTTGAGACTCCTTTGGGTAGTGAAGGGTGGGGTATAAATCCAATCTCCTCCTCCTCCTCCTCCTCCTCTTCTTCTTCTCCTTCTCCTTCTTCCTCCTGAAGGAAGATTTGAGGTGTGTGTCCACGTGAGCATCTCTGAGGTTCAAGGAATATGCCTATAGGAGTTATATCTCCTTGGACTGCAAGAAGATCAAATCAGTCAATCCTAAAAGAAATCAACCCTGACTGTTCCCTGGAAGGGCAGATAATGAAGCTGAAGCTCAACTACTTTGGCCACCCAATGAGAAGGGAGCACTCCCTGGAGAAGACCCTGATGCTGGGAAAGATTGAAGGTCAAAGAAGACGGGGATGGCAAAGGATGAGATGGTTAGACAGTGTCATTGAGGCAATGAATATGAAGTTGAGCAAACTTCAGAGGACGGCGGAAGACCGGAAGGCCTGGCGTGATCCAGTCCATGGGGTCACGAAGAGTCGGACTCGACTGTGCGACTGAACAACAACAAAAATTACATCTCATGTCAATTAAAAACAAAAGTATTGTGGGAAATAGATGGGAAGGGCAAAAGATTCCATCATTTGGGAAAGTTGACTGAGGACATTCCATGCATATCTGGGGTGGGGGGAGAGAGAAGAAAACGCCTCTCTGGGAAAGATGCTAGTAGGACAATTTTGTTTAACAATGCAGCGGATTTCAAAATCGGGCGGCACCTGGCATGCAGCCTTGCAGCTCCAGACTCTCAGGATCACTGTGACTCACCCTCCCCCTCCCCCTCCCCGGCACAGTTTACTGATCTCATCCCCCCCCCACCACCCCTGCACCTCTTGTTCACTTGGCATTGCCCACAAACTAGGTGTGGTCCTAGGATTGATAGCTGCCAGTTGGAAATTCCTGAAGATTATGGGGGGTGGAGCCTGGGTAGGGTGGGGTTTGGGGAGACTGGGAACCCCAACGAGGTATGTGGTCTCCTTATCCACCCTTAGAAGCTCTCATTTCCTCCAGGGAAACTGTTCTCTGTAGTCTGGAGGTCTGTTATCATTCCAGGAGATCTCCAGGCTTAAAAAGGGATTAGATAAATCCATGGAGGATAAGTCTATCAGTGGTCAGCTGCAAGACTGAGGGGAACCTCCACATTCAGAGGCACTAAACCACTGAATCCCAGAGCCAGGAGGCAACATCAGGAACTGGTTGGCCACTGTGAGATGGGATACTGGGCTAAATGGACCCTCACTGGTCTGATCCCGCAGGGCTCATCTGAGGTTCTTCTCAGGGGAAGGCCTCAGCCTCTATGCCCCGTTGTTTGTGGACCAGAGGAACTGGTCAGCTGCTGTGTGAGAGAGGATGCTGGACTTGATGGACAATTGATCTGATCCAGCAGGGCTCTTCTTATGTTTTTATGAAGGCCTCGGCCTCTCTGCCCTATTGTTGCCCCTCCAGAGGAACTGGCTGGCCACTGAGTGAGACAGGATGCTGGACTGGATGGACCACTGGTCTGATCCAGCACGGCTCTTCTGATGTCATTCTCAGGGGAAGGCCTCGGCCTCTCTGCCCTGTTGTTGGCTGTCCAGATGAACTGGTTGGCAACTGTGTGAGACGGGATGTTGGACTAGATGGACCCTCACTGGTCTGATTCAGCAGGGCTCTTCTGGTGTTCTTATCAGGGGAAGGCCTCAGCCTCTATGCCCCATTGTTTGTGGTCCAGAGGAACTGGTCAGCTGCTGTGTGAGACAGGATGCTGGATTTGATGGACAATTGGACTGATCCAGCAGGGCTCTTCTGATGTTTTTATGAAGGCCTCGGCATCTGTGCCCTTTTGTTGGCCCTTCAGAGCAACTGGCTGGCCACTGAGTGAGACTGGATGCTGGACTAGAGGGACCACTGGTTTGATCCAGCACGGCTCTTCTGATGTCATTCTCAGGGGAAGGCCTCGGCCTCTCTGCCCTGTTGTTTGCTGTCCAGAGGAATTGGTTGGCAACTGTGTGAGACGGGATGTTGGACTAGATGAACCCTCACTGGTCTGATCTAGCAGGGCTCTTCTTCTTATGTTCTTATGAAGGTCTCAACCTCTATGCCCTGTTGTTTGCCCTCCAGAGGAACTGATTGGCTATTGTGTAAGACAGGATGCAGGAGTAAATGGACTGTTGGTCTGATCCAGCAGGGCTCTTCTTGTATTCTTATGAAAGCCTCGGCCTCTCTGCCCTGTTGTTGGCCCTCCAGAGGAACTGGTTGCCCACTGTGTAAGACAGGAGGCTAAACTGGATGGACTGTTGGTCCGATCCAGCGGGGCTCTTCTTACGTTCTTATGAAGGTCTCGACCTCCATGCTCTGTTGTTGGCCATCCAGAGGAACTGGTTTGTTACTGTGTGAGACAGGAGGCTGGACTGGATGGACTATTGATCTGATCCAGCAGGGCTCTTCTTTTCTTCTTATGAGATCGAAACTCCTTGGTTGAACAAAGTCTCCTTAGTTGGAGGAAGGCCTCGAGCTTGGCTCCAAAGGAAAATCGGGTTATAAACATTTAGATAAATACATATATAAACAACTTTTGCTCTGTGGAGCGGTAGGATGGAGTAGGATCTCCCTGTGGCAGTGAATCCCATGTGGTAATCACTCTTTGGGTGAAGAAGTATCTTTGGGTGAAGAAGTGGATCTAAGAGTAAAGGCTGATGTGAGAGAGACAGAAGGACAAGGTCTCCAACGTTGTTTTACTGGCGGTGACTCTAAGTGTCAGCTGCAATGGCGGCCGGAAATTCACCAGGTGTAGCTGTCTCCATCACTCTAGCGAGGGAGGACATGGGGATGCATCCTGTTGAACATCTGCCTGGCATGCGGTTGTTAAAAAGCATAGGTGTCCAACCAGGTGAGGGGGGTTTGTGGGTTATTTTTGTTAGACTTAAGGGCAGGCACTGCGTAGAGGTGGGGTTAAGAGAGGACAGTGGGGGGTGTAGACTTTCCAATTTCCCGGGGGGGGGGGCTGGGGCTGGGCCAGAGGCCTTGCTTTGCTAGGAGCAAGGGTGGCTCCCAGGGAAGGCTGAGCACCTTCCTGAAAATTTCGGCAGGGGCTAACGCCCCGCCGCCCCCATGAAGATTACGCCTATGGGGGGGATGCTTGTGTGTCATTTCGGGTGTTTAAGATGGGTTGTGAACAGTGTGGCATGGGGGTGATTTATGTGGGGTGTTTGTAAAAGGAGAGTAATGAGTCAAACAGATGGGTGAGGTTGTTTTTTTTTTTTTACCAACTGAATATGTGCTCGGGAGAGAGATTCTGGCTGAAAAGAAATGTGGGCCACGGAAAAACGTGTGTGTGTGTAAGAGAGAGGGAGAGACAGAGAGATCTCTTCCTTGCTCTTCACAGCTCCTCATCTCTGGAGGTTAATCTGGGAAGGAATTTATAGGAACACGGAAACATAGAGCTGGAAGGTATCCAGGTCATCTAGTCTAACCCTCTGCACAATGCAGGAAATGTACAGCTACCCCCCCACTGCCCTAATGACCCCTGCTCTATGGCCATAGGGAGGGGGGATCTCCAGGATCCCTGGACCGATCTGGCCTGGAGGAAGATTCCTTCCTGACCCCAAAGTGGCGATCAGCATTTCCCTGGGCGTGTAAGAAAGGGCTACAAGAACTAAGCCCTGAAGCAACCCTTCCTGCCTTCCCTCTCATGATCTTCCTAAGTTCACAGAATCAGCATTGCTGTCAGAGGGCGACCGAGCCTCTGCTTGGAAACCTCCAAAGAAGGAGAGCCCACCACCTCCCGAGGAAGCCTGTTCCCCTGAGGAACCGTTCTAACTGTCTGGAAGTCCTTCCTAATGTTTAGTCAAAAACTCTTCTGATTTAATTTCATCCCATTGGTTCTGGTCCAAACTTTGGGGGTATGCACCTGTGGTAGTCCAATGTAATGACCATGTCATAAGTAACTTTTCAATGTGTACGCCCGAGGTTCTTTAAGCATACTCGCATGTGTTAGAGAGATAAACACTTGGGGTGGGGGGAAACACACATCTCTCGTGCAAGTGTGTACACCAAAGGGTGTGGATAGCTTGCACCTCATTCAGGAGTGCTCATCCGGTGACAAACCCAAGTTCTCTGTGCAATAGCCCTTGGACACACTTGGTGCATAGATTGAGTGTGGGCGTGTGGACAGCTGTGGCGAGGCTGTGTGAAGTGTGGGGGGTGGTGCGTGTTTCACGGAGTGGGTGTTGTGCGCTGGGGAGCAGCCTGGCTTTGTTTGCAGCTGGGGTGATGGGTCAGTGTTGGGGCATTCCGACAATTGAGCACAGGAGTCTCTGAAAACTCTCTGAGATTAAGACCTTTGTTGGCCTTATATGTGCCACTGGACGCTACATTTCTTCCCTGAGATTTCTGTGCACAACGGTGGCGGCGGCAAAGCCATGCGAGCCAGCCACACGGAGCGAAGCAGGGGAGGACGGAAGGGACCCGTTGCCAATGGGGTTCAGTGCACAAGGCTTGTGCAAGGCCCTTTGTGGGAAACATGTGTCATTGGTCTGGGTCTCCTTCCTCGAGGAGGAACAAGGGAGCATGCAAAAAGGTGATGTTCCAGAGGTGCAAGAAGATTGTCTTGTAAGTCAGAAAGACAGGTCTGTCACTCTATATGAATAACCTTCTGAGGGGGGGCCAAGCCAGTGAGGGACACAAGTCACACGGGAGGGGGCACATTCCTTCTGGAAAACTGTGGTATAAGGAAGCCGCCGAAACAGGAGTGTAGGTCTGGCAGGGCATCACAAGGGTGTTTTTTTGGTGGGGGAGAAGGTCTCTTCACCCAGAGAGTGATGAACACATGGAATTCACTGCCACAGGAGGTGGTGGCAGCCACAAGCATGGACGACTTCAAGAGGGAATTAGATAAGCATATGGAGCAGAGGGGCCATTGACCTGATCCAACTTTGGCTTCTCTTATGTTCTTATAAGAGGGAATTGGATAAACATCTGGAGCAGAGGTCCACCAGTGGCTATTAGGAACTCTACGTCTGGGGCAAGTGATGCTCTGTTTTCTTGGTGCCTGGGGAGGGCAACAGTGGGAGGGGCTCCTAGTGTACTGGCCCGGCTGGTGGACCTCCTGGTGGCATCTGGTATTTTTGGCCACTGTGTGACAGAATGCTGGACTGGATGGGCTATTGGCCTGATCCAACATTGGATTCTCTTATGTTCTTACGTAAGGTCATGTTTCTTTGGGGGCCACGTCGTATCTCGTGGTGGGGGAGAATGTGACACCGGAATGCGCTCCATCAGGTGTGTGGGAAGGCTTTGTGTGCCTGCCCCTCCTGTCGTGTCAGCGACAGGGTGTCATTTGTGGGGAGGGGGTGGGCACGGATGCTGTGGGCACAGGGGGGTTGGCTCTGTTGCCGTGTGCTGTTTTCCTGTGGCAATGTGTTAGTGATGCTATTTTCTCCCCCCCCCCTCTTCTCTCCCTCCTGTCTTTCTCTCTCTCTCCCTCTCTCCCTGTGTGTGTCTCTCCCTCCATCTCTCATCCTCTCCGGCTCTCCCCGCACACTGCTATCCCTCCCCCCTCCCTCCACAGACCCTCCTCCTCCTCCTCCTCCTCCTCCTCTCAGGAGGGTGCCTGGTCGTGGCGTGGCTGCCGAACAGTCCCGGTCGATCCCTTCCGAACTAAATGCCTCTGTGACAGGATCTCCACCTTCGCCATCTTAGCCCAACTCAGCGCCGAAATGGTAAGTGATGCCAAGGGAGGGACCGAAACAGCCGAAGGAATGAACCCGCCGGGGATGCCGAGGAGGAGGAGGAGGAGGAGGGAGAGGGAGGGAGGCAAAGAAAATTGTCCGGCGCGTGACATTTCCGTGTGACAGGCGATGGCCGGGGGGTGTGCGCTTGCGTGTGTGCATGGCCAAGCTACTACCTTGTGGGCAACTGTTGTGCATTGGTAGGGTTGTGCAGTGCAATGCTAATTGCAATGCATATATTATATTATATGTGTATA
>NW_015170960.1:274646-281240 GCF_001447785.1 Gekko japonicus
ATATATATATATGCATTGCAATAAGTGGTACCCTAATAAGAAGGCAATTCATTTGCATCTTGGAGAGCTGTGACCTAAACAGTAGCAATATTTTTATTTCATTGGTGTTTTTTTAAATAAAAATAAACTGCTCAGCTTTTTGCTGCATTGAAATGTCACCGTTGCCTTTAATCGAGGTCAGGCGGGGAAGATGCTTTCCCCATCCCTGCCGACTGCTGTCTCTCCCCCCCCCCTCCGACCCCCCTCCCCACCAATGGCCAATGCAGTTTTGGCCGGCGGCCTGTGCCAAGAGAGGTGGAGTGGGGGGGGCGCAAGTCTGTTTCTTTGGTTGTTCTAGGGCTCCGGCCTTCTGCTTTGAATTTGAATGGGAGTCCGGGCAGGAGGGGGGAAATCATCGGGGCGAAGTGGGGATTAGGGACCTAATGGAAGCCTTTTCATAAGGTTGTCACTGAGTCCGCTAATCCTCCGGGGTGGGGGTCTCCGGGCATCTTTTCTGCGCCTGCCCTTTGTCTCCGGCCGCTTGGTTGTCTCTTTGCCGGTGTCTCGGAAAAAGAGGTCAAAAGTGTGCGTTTGTGTTCGTAGGTGAATCACCTCTGGTACTTGAAGGATCCTTAGGGAAGAGACAGATCGTGGCCGTTTTTGTGGGTCGGCCATCAGAACTGGAAGGAGGTGGCTTGACCAGGATTGGATTGGGCTTGGACTTTGTTCAAAAAAACAAATAGATGCTTTGGATTGTGGATGGCTTTGTGGATGCCTTTCCCTCAGACGCACCTGACCCTCACCCCCCCTTCTCCTCCAACACTTTTTGCTTGGCTGGGCCTTTGTTTGGGGTCCACGGGTGACCCGATACCACCAAGTGCGGCTCACTCGAGCTATGGGACCCACCATCTTGGCCTTGAGGCCCATAATTCCCTACTTCGGCGCCCATCTCTGGACAAGGACTGCTTCGTTTCAGGAAGGGGAGGGGAAGTGAAGGAGTGATGGAGAGGGGGGAGAGGGGGGGCGTTGCTGGGGAAAGGCAGGTTTTTCCGAGATGAAGGTTTGGTTTATTATTAGAAACACTAATGTATTTGGTCCACTAGTTGCCATGGAAACATCTGCACTGAAGTGGCTTTAAAGATGGGTTGTCGTCTATGCGTGCCTCAGCCCAAGGCAGGCCCATACCCTTCTGGAATTGCAGGACTTCTGAGGGGCACGAGGAGTTTATGTCTGGGAAGATGAGGCCCTTTCCAAAGGCCCAGGAACTGATGGAGATGGGGAAGTCTACAATGTGGTTGGACAGAAGTCGTCCCATTTCCCCCATCACCTTAACTGCTCTGTTTGAGAGCCAGTTTGGTGTAGTGGTTAAGTGGGGCTGAGAGAGCTCTTTCGAGGACTGCTCTTGAGAGAACAGCTCTTGTCAGAACCATGGCCTGCCCAAGGTCATACCAGCAGGTGCAAGTGGAGGAGTGGGGAATCAAACATCGTTCTCCCAGATCAGAGTCTGCACACTTAACCACTACACCAAACTGGCTAGACCAATTCCTGTGGGAAAGAATGGCTGCTTGGAAGGGTAGAGTCTATGGTGTTATTTCCTGCGGACATCCCACCTCTCTCCCACACTCACCCACCCCAAGGTCCATCTCCAGGAGAGTCCCAACTAATAATTGGCAACACTACAGCTGCCCATAAGACACAACTGAATTCCTTACGAAACTCCGCTAACTGCTATTTGACTTCAAACACTGAAAACATCATTTTTGGTGCTGGGAGACCAGTGTGGTGTAACGGCCAAAGTGTCGGACTAAGATCTGGGAGACTCGTGTTCAAATCCCCACTTGGGCCATGGAAGCTTACTGAGAGACGTAGGGCCAGTCCCACAGTCCCACAGTCTCAGCCTACCCTACCTCGCAGGGTTGTTGTTGTGAAGGTAAAATGGAGGAGAGAAGAACAATGTGAGCCACCATCAGTCCAGTGTTCCCTCTAAGCTGAGTCAGTGTGAGCTAGCTCACATCTTTTTAGCCTCCGGCTCACACATTTTTGTCTTAGCTCAGGAAGGAGGGCTCCAGAGCAAACGAATGTATGCAGCGGCCGAATCGCTCACTCCCAACTTTAATGCCAGTAGCTCACAAAGTAGGATTTTTGCTCACAAGACCCCACAGCTTAGAGGGAGCATCGCTTGGGTCCCCAACAGGAATAAAGGCGGGGTATAAAGGAAACGAACATATCAATACAACAAATACATAGATTCTCTTGCACTGCCGAAAATTCATCTGCAGCGACCCGGAGCGTCCATGAGAAGGTGCCCGTTTTCTAGAGGAACTGGGGGCCAATACAGATAGGACTCCTTTTTTTTTTTTTTTTAATGTATGCCTAAATTGTTTTACATGCAGAGCTGATAATGTGAATGCACTGTCAGAAAGATTCTGACAGATTGAAAATGGAGATAAAACTGGGCAACTGACATGGTTGGGTGCCTGGAGATTAAGTCCTACAGGGATTGGTTGAAGGAACTGAGTATATTTAGCCTGGAAGTGAGAAGACGAGAAGAGATTGGAAGCGGTGGCTCAAGTGGTTAAGATGCTGAACTGCAGGCTGTGGAAGGTCAGTAGTTCAGCAGTTCAAGACCCGAGTTGCCGCATGTCGGAGTGAGCTCCCGTCTCTAGTTCCAGTTCCTGCCAACCTAGCAGTTCGAAAGCAAGACATTGCAAGTAGATAAACAGGTACCACTTCGGTGGGAAGGGAACAGCGTTCCCTGCGCCTTGGTGTTTAGTCATCAGAAAGATTCTGACAGAATGAAAATGGAGATAGAACTGGGCAACTGACATGGTTGGGTACCTGGAGATTAAGTCCTCCGGGGATTGGTTGAAGGAACTGAGTATATTTAGCCTGGAAGTGAGAAGACGAGAAGAGATTGGATTTATACTGATTTGGCGTAGTGGTTAAGTGTGTAGACTCTAATCTGGGAGAACTGGGCTTGATTCCCCACTCCTCCACTTGCACCTGGCTGGATGACCTTGGGGAAGCCATAGTTCTGATAAGAGCTGTCCTTGAAAACGAGCAGTTTCTATCAAGAGCTCTCTCAGCCCCACCTGCCTCACAGGGTGTCTGTTGTGGGGAGGGGAAGGGAAAGGAGTTTGTAAGCCGCTCTGAAACTCCCTTGTGTAGTGAAGGGCGGGTTATAAATCCAATCTCTTCTGTGAGGTAGCTGGGGCTGAGAGAGCTCTTTCGCAGACTGCTCTGGAGAGAACAGCTCTGACAGAACTCTGTCTTGTCCAAGGTCACACCAGCAGCTGCATGTTGAGGAGTAGGGAATCAAACTCGGTTCTCCCAGATTAGAGTCCACGCTCCTAACCACTACACCAAACGGGTGGGGGACATGAATGTACTTTTCAGATACATGAAGGGCTGTCACATGGAGGTGGCTACACCGTGCTGTCAGCAGCTCTGGGGGGGTGAAACTAGATCAAATTGGCATAAGTTATGGGAAGGGAGATTTCAGTTGAACATTAGGAGAAACTCTGTAATCGAGGGATAGTCACTCAGTGGCTCAGGAGCCACATGTGGCTCTTCGACATGCCACCCGGGTCTCTTCTGAGCACTGCTCCCCAATGTAACATTTACCCCATGAAAGTGGTCAAAGGTCCTTTCTTGTGGACCTTGTGGTTGACAGGTGGCTCCCACTTTAAGAACTCTGCTGGATCATGCCAGTATGAGAGCCAGTTTGGTGCAGTGGTTAAATGCGCGGACTCTAATCTGGGAGAACCGGGTTTGATTCCCCACTCCTCCACTTGCACCTGCTGATGTGACCTTGGTCAGTCACAAGCTCTGGCAGAGCTGTCCTTGAAAAAGAGCCGTTTCTGTCAAGAGCTCTCTCAGCCCCACCTACCTCCCAGGGTGTCTGTTGTTGGGAGGGGAAAGGAAGGGAAAGGAGTTTGTCAGCCGCTCTGATACTCCTTTGGGTAGTGAAGGGCGGGGTATAAATCCAGTCTCCTCCTCCTCCTCCTCTTCTTCTTCATCTAGTCTAGCATCCTGTCTCACACAGTGGACAACCAGTTCCTCTGGAGGTCCAACAACAGAGCATAGAGGTTGAGGCCTTCCTGTGATAAAATCAGAAGAGCCCTGCTGCATCAGACCAGCGGTCCATTCAGTCCTGAATCCTGCCTCACACTGTGGCCAGCAACTTCCTCTGGAGATCCAACAACAGGGCATAGAGGCCAAGGCCTTCCCCTGATACTGCCTCCTGGCCCTGGGATTCAGAGGTTTCCTGCCTCTGAACGTGGAGGTTCCCTTTAGTCACTATGACAAATAGCCACGGATAGACCTTTCTTCCATCAATCTGTCGAATCCTCTTATAAGGAAACCTCCCAAGAACACCTTAAAACAGCTATCTCCAGAAAAAACAGGCAAGCGGCAAGATTCCCTTCGGCCCAGGCCTCACGCCAGGGAGGGAAGTAAATGCAGTTCTTTTGGTTGATGGTAATTGCAGATGTAGCTGTCTGTGAGCTACACAGTGAGTACCATTGTCCTAACAGTGAGGTACCACTCTCTGGTCTGTTGAGGGTGTTCTGCCTTTATATCCTGGAGTAGTTAGACCAGAACATTGTGTCTGTCTGGCTTTGCCACCAAAGCACTCCAACTTGTGATGCTGTAACGGTGCGAGGAAAAAAGAGGATCCTAGAAACTTCTTGATCCGAACGTTGGGCAGAACGCAAGGCAGAATGTATAGCGCTACGTCTTCTCTGATGCCGGGCTGAACCAGAACGTTTCTATATGCATTGTGTCTGTTTCTTTCTCTCCTTCCATTAAGGTCATGTCTGCCTTCCCCCTTTTCCCCACTGTTGGGCCGTCTTCCGTTTCACCCTAGCATGTTGGTTAGACAGTAGAAGAAGAAGAGATTTGATTTATTGAGAGCCAGTTTGGTGTAGTGGTTAAGTGTGCGGACTCTAATCTGGGAGAACCGGGTTTGATTCCCCACTCCTCCACTTGCACCTGACTGGATGACCTTGGGCAAGCAGTAGCTCTGATAAGAGCTGTCCTTGAAAAAGAGCCGTTTCTGTCAGAGCTCTCTCAGCCCCACCGACCTCACAGGCAGTGTTCCCTCTAAGCTGAGTTAGTGTGAGCTAGCTCACACTAACTCAGCTTAGAGGGAACACTGCCTGTGAGGTCGGTGGGGCTGAGAGAGCTCTGACAGAAACGGCTCTTTTTCAAGGACAGCTCTTATCAGAGCTACTGCTTGCCCAAGGTCATCCAGTCAGGTGCAAGTGGAGGAGTGGGGAATCAAACCCGGTTCTCCCAGGTTAGAGTCTGCACACTCAACCACTGCACCAAACTGGCTCACTACATCAAACTGGCCATTAGGATAATGGCTGCCCCAAAGCAGCTGATGAGAGGGGTTTTGAGTCACAAAAGCTTACGCCCTGGACATCTTTGTTGGTTTCTAAGGTGCAACTGGAATCAGATCTTGTTCTTCTTCTGGCCTCGCTCGTGGAAAGTCGCATCCTATTTATGGGATCCCATAGGGTTTGGAAGGCAAGAGACGTTCAGTGGTGGTTTGCCACTGCCCGCCTCCGTGTCACGACCCTGATATTCCTCAGCTGTCTCCGTGCAAGTATCAACCAAGGCTGACTCTGCTTAGCTTCAGAGGTCTGATGGGATCGGGATAGCCTGGGCCAGGGGTCATTTCCTGCAGGAGCGCACAGGAGCAGAGCTCCGGCAGTAAAGAGCCCAAGGGGCGGGCACATGCAACAAGCCCCACCCCCTGCTCCCAGCAGCCCTCAGGCAGAGCAAGAAGCAGCTAGGTAAGTTGCAGAGGTACCCCCGGCCCTCCGGTCCAAAACAGTCCAGTGGCACCTTTAAGTTTTATTCAGGTACAAACTCTCCCTCCTCTGCGAGGACAGATCTGCATATCCCCCCCCCATAGCTAGCAATCCAAAACAGTCCAGTGGAGCCTAAGCGGTGGGTGTTGCCTTCTGACACACTTCCAGTGATGTCATGGGGTGTGGCCTATGCAAATAAGGTTTGCTAATACATTATGCTAATGAGCTCCTGCACCTCTTTTTCTACGAAATGACCCCTGGCCTGGGCCATAATTAAGTGCCATCAAGTCAGTCACAACCAACGAATGGGGTTTTCAAGGCAAGAGAGGAGCAGAGGTGGCTTGCCATTGCCTGCCTCTGTGTACCAGTCCTGGATTTCCTTGGTGGTCTCCCACCCAAGAAGCAACTAGCAGTGACCCTGTTTAACTTCTTAGATCTCATGATGGTGGCTTGCTATTGCCTGCCTCTCAATAGCGACCCCGGACTTCTTTGGTGACCGCCTATCCAAGTACTAACCAGGGCTGATCCCAATGAGATCAGACTAGAAGGGTCATCCAGGCAGGGGTCGTTTCATAGAAAAAGAGGTGCAGGAGCTAATTAGCATAACTCAGTAGCATAACTCATTTGCATATGCCACACCCCCTGCCATCACCGGAAGTGTGTCAGAAGGCAACACCCACTGCTCAGGCTCCACTGGACTGTTTTGGATTGCTAGCTATGGGGGGGGGGGTTTCCCACCCAGATCTGCCCTCACAGAGGAGGGAGAGCTTGTACCTGAGTAAACCTTGGTCTTAAA
>NW_015170960.1:281386-282686 GCF_001447785.1 Gekko japonicus
TCCTGTGCGCTCCTGCAGGAAATGACAACATTTACAGGTCTCTTTTTGTAGTAGGAACTCACTCGCATATTATGCCACACACCCCTAATGTAGCCAATCCTCCAAGAGCTTACAGTAGAGCCTGTAAGAAGAGCTCTGTAAGCTCTCGGAGGATTGGCTACATTAGGGGTGTGTGATCTAATATGCAAAGGAGTTCCTGCTACAAAAAGAGCCCCACGGATACCCATGTGAAAGTCTACCAGTGAGTTCCCACTCTGAGGAGGAATTTGAACCCAGATCTTTACACACCCTGCCTACAACACCAGGTTGGCTGAAAAAAGCCGGCCGAGGCTCTCGTTAGAAGATGCCCTTAGTTTAATCATGGTTAAACTGGATCATTATAATAAATTTGTACAGGGTATTTTCTTTTCTTTTTCTTTTTTTGCCTGCAATCTTACATGATGGATGGAGACAGCCGCCGTCTGTCAGTTTCATTGAAAACAGGGCGAGGGAGGCATCGTAATAAATTGCCTCGATTGCAACACTATGATTTATAAGATATTATTTCTGAGACACAAACATGCTCCCCCCCCCAGTTTAAGTTTAGGTTTAGATCTAGGTGCACATGTTAGCGCTAGCTCAGCATAACCCCCCACTGACATTCGAAAGGAGGCCAAAAGCGCTGCCAGCAGTTATTTGGGTTCAAATGAAATTCATCACAAAACACAACACCACAGATACTATAAAAGATATGGGGCAGAACCCGCCGGCATAAATTCATTTCAATGCGGTGTTCTCAGGAAAAACCTCTGGGTAGCTTGTCCCCCTTGGAGGTAAGAATGTTGCAGGGTAAAATCCTGCATTCCAGAAGTTCTGCAAAGCTCAGCAGTAGCTTTCGGGCAGGTCACCTCCTCTGAATTGAACCGATTTGACAGGTTAGTCAGCGGTGAGATTTTTTTCTAAAGTACATCTGAAAGGTCTATATAGACAGTTGATAATACAGAGAAAGGCTGACAAAATGTCTAAGAAGAACATAAATAATAATCACAGAAACACAGAATCATAGAGTTGGAAGGGACCCCGAGGGTCATCTAGTCCAACAACCTGCACAAGGCAGGAAATTCACAAATACCTCTCCCTCCAGTAGGGTTGCCAAATGCTACCACCTCTCCGGCGGGGGACTCCTATATGGGTCCCGAAGCGCGTGCGCGCCGCATGCACGTCACAGGGAAGTGACGTCATGACGCCGGGCACACTGGGGGTGGGGCCACGACCATACAAGGGAAAACCATAGAGTTTTCCCTTGTATGGCCATGGCCCC
>NW_015170960.1:283958-284466 GCF_001447785.1 Gekko japonicus
GAAGCCGGTTTTACCATAGGGTTTTTGCTCAAATACAGAGTGTCACCCATAAGTTACTGGCGTGATGATGTCAGTTCCTGTGTGACACCGGCGCTGTTGCTTGGGCCTTCCTCTTTCTCCTGGTAAGTCCTCCCCATCCTCAACTAGTTGCCAGGAGGGATTTGGTGACCCTAGTTACATGTGATAAATTAACCAAGCTTCAATATAACACAAATAGTAACAAATAAATAAAATAAAATGTCTTTTGGCTGCAAGGCCTTCCTCAATGGTAAGGTAAAGGTAAAGGTCTCTCTTGCTCAAAAGCCAGTTGAATCTGACTCTAGGGATGTGGTGCTCATCTCTGTTTCCAAGCCGAAGAACCAGTGTTGTCTGAAGACATTTCCGTGGTCATGTGGCCGGCATGACTAAATGCCGAGGTGCACAGAACACTGTTCCCTTCCCACCAAAGTGGTACCTATTTATCGCCCTGCAATTTCTTGCTTTCGAACTGCTAGATTGGCAGGAGCTG
>NW_015170960.1:284505-290466 GCF_001447785.1 Gekko japonicus
ACCACCGCAGTCCTTGAGTCCTCAGTGGTACAAATTGTTAAAATACAGACCATGGAGTATTTTGCTTCCTGAATGTGGATATACACACCATAGAGATACCATTTTGCTTCCTGAATGTGGATATACACACCATAGAGCTACCATTATAAGTACAAGCTTTTGACAGCTAAAGCCACCTTTGTCAGATACCATATTTGACCAGATACTATATCTGACAAAAGGAGGTTTTAACTCTCAAAATGCATTTATATACCACTTTATTTATATGACCTGAACAAGGCTGCTCAGGATGGGATGTTTGGGAGGTCATTAATCTATAGGGTTGCCGTAGGAAAGAGCAAGAGTCCAGTAGAACCTTAAAGACTAACAAAATATATGGCAGGGGAGGAGCTTTCATGAGTCCCTACTCACTTTTTCAGATGCAGCTAGAACAGGAGTCCATCTGTCCTATTTCTTGGAAAGTGGAGTGATTTCAGATGCAGAATGACATTAGCAGGCAAGTGACTATAGCAGGTGAATGACAATAGCAGGCATGATTGGATTAGGTGTGATATGCAAAGGGGTCATAAAGGTAAAGGTAAAGGTTTCCTTGCTCGAAAGCCAGTCGAATCCAACTCTAGGGTTGCGGTGCTCATCTCCGTTTCAAAGCCGAAGAGCCAGCGCTGTCCGAAGATGTTTCCGTGGTCATGTGGCCAGCATGACTAAACACCAAGGTGCACGGAATGCTGTTACCTTCCCACTGAAGTGGTACCTATTTATCTACTTGCAATTTCTTGCTTTCAAACTGCTAGGTTGGCAGGAGCTGGAACTAGAGACAGGAGCTCACTCCGTCTTGCGGCACCCGGGTCTCAAACTGCTGAACTACTGACCTTCCACAGCCTGCAGTTCAGCGTCTTAACCACTTGAGCCACCGCAGCTTCAAAGGGGTCATAGGCATGGAGAAATCAGCACTGACAATGAGACAGGAAACCTAGGTCTTTACCTGCCTTTGCAGTATGGTACAAATTTAATAATTAAGGCACCAATCTGCAACTCTTGTCCTTTGGAAGAGTTGCAGATAGGTGTCTTCATTACGGATTTTGTACAGTCCTGCAAAGGCTTCAACATCCTGCAGTTCCTTTTTCTATCTGGAGAAGATTTTGAAATTAGTATTTGATCTGGAAGCCTTGTCTTACGTGAAGTCCTTTGTGGACTATGTATGTGAAACCATTTATATGAACTCTTTTGAACATAGTTAGCTAGAGGGTGACTGTGTGAAGCCAGTTATACAGACCTTTTTTTTGTTTAGTATTTGTCTCCAAAGATTTGTTGTGATTTCTATAAATATAATGTGGTGATGGTAACCATGACTATGAAATTAAGAGTACACAAATAGAACACACAATTATTTTTTTGTAAAAATCATTATTTGTCATTCATTTTGTCATTTATTAGAGCAGCGTCTGTTGTCACGGCTATTGCTTTCCTTTTGTTGTCTTATGTGCCATTGGAATCAAAATAACATTGGAAAGTATGTTAATTTTATCAGGGGAATTTTAGACTTGAGAAAAGAGGAAGTTAAGGGTAGGGATAGGCACGAACCAAACTACAAAGCAAAATTCGTCATGAATTTTGCCCTGTTCGTGGTTTGTGAGTCGAAGTTCATGATGAGTTACCTTCATGAACTTCTCCGAACTTTTTAAGCAGTTCATGGTGGTTCATGGATAGCCCAGAAAGCTACAAAAACAGCTGGATAACCAGGAAGTGCTCCCTGCCACAAAGCTGTTTCGAGTTGTCTGGTGTAGTCCCTTTAAAGTTTAAAGAGACTGCAGAAGACAGCCCAAAACAGCTCAATGACAGGGAGCAGGCAGCTCAGCTATTTCTCAGGCTTTCTGCAAACCCAATGGGGTTTGCAGGGCCACAAGCCATGAACTGGTTCAGTTCATGAAGGAACCTCTCAGATTCAGTTTGTGGTTCAGCCACAGACCACAAACCGACACAAACCACATTTGTCTGGTCCGTGCCCATTCCTAGTGATGAAGCAAAATGAGGACATTCCTGTTGATACAGACAGCTTTTGACAATGTGGTCTCATCCCTCATCATCCCTGAAGGTAAGACAGGGCAAAGGCAGGCCTGTGATGCTTCTGACCAATGCTCCCTCTATGCTCTGGAGTCCTGTGAGCAAAAATTCTACTTTCTGAGCTACTGGCATTAAAGTTGTGAGCGAGCAGTTTGGCTGCTGCATAAATTAGTTTGCTCTGGAACCGTCCTTCCTGAGCGAAGACAAAAATGTGTGAGCTGGAGGCTAAAAAACTGTGAGCTAGCTCACACTAACTCAGCTTAGAGGGAACATTGCTTCTGATCCATGCTCCCCAAATTGGAGTGAATCCGGCTTTTAGTGGTTCATTTGCAGTCAACTAATCCAACGGTCTTCAACCCATGGACTCGGACCCTCCAGTTGGTTGCCTAGTCTCACCCCCCCCCCCAAAAAAAAAAATGGTTGTGAGCTATTCTGGAGATGACATTTTGCTTTGTTTTGGAAGGGCCTGTTGCCTAGAGAGCCAGTTTGGTGTAGCGGTTAAGTGCGTGGACTCTAATCTGGGAGAACCGGGTTTGATTCCCCACTCCTCCACTTGCAGCTGCTGGATGACCTTGGGCAAGCCATAGTTCTGTCAGAGCTGTCCTTGAAAAGAACAGTTTCTGTCAGAGCTCTCTCAGCCTCACCTACCTCACAGGGTCTGTTGTGGGGAGGGGAAGGGAAAGGAGTTTCTAAGCTGCTCTGAGACTCCTTTGGGTAGTGAAGGGTGGGGTATAAATCCAATCTCCTCCTCCTTCTTCTCCTCCTCCTTCTTCCTCTGTAGTCAGGTTGAAAAGAACAGGATGTCAAAGTGACAGTCCATGTTAGCAAGATGCTTGTTACTGGTGCTCAGTTTGTGCTTGGAGTCTAGAGCAACCAGCCCTCTTCCAGAGGCAGAGGATTCCCCAGTCCTGGACCCACCACCAAACACCTGGATGGCAGGAGAACGTACCGCTAGTGCAGGAAGGCCTAGGCTGGTGACATCACTCCCAGCATGCACCAGCAGTGGCATCAACATGTTTCTAACGACACTGAATGCTGTGGTATTTGAGAGCCACCTTGCCAACTTAGGACTAAGCCTGCTTCCAGTAAGGCCCTCCACTGTTCCCCTCTGATTGCCATAGGGACCCTAACAATCCTATTTCCCCTCCCCTGTTCCCCTCTGGTTGCCATAGGGACCTGGCAACCCTATAATCCAGTCCCCAGCTCTTTCAGCCAGTTGCCCCGCCCTTGACCCTGCCCATAGTCTTTGCCCCCCTCTTCCCATCAGAGGTCCATCAGTGGCTATTAGCCACAAGCAGTGTTCCCTCTAAGCTGAGTTAGGGTGAGCTAGCTCACAGTTTTTTAGTCTCCGGCTCACACATTTTTGTCTTAGCTCACAAAGGATGGCTCTGGGGCAAACTACTTTATGCAGTAGCTAAATCATTCGCTCACAACTTTAATGTCAATAGCTCACAAAGTGGAATTTTTGCTCCCAAGACTGCACAGCTTAGAGGGAACATTGGCCACAAGGTATAGATAGGGTCTCTGGGGCAAGTGATGCTCTGTCTTCTTGGTGCTTGGGGGGGGGGTCAACAGTGGGAGGGCTTCTAGTGTCCTGGCCCCACTGCTGGACCTCCTGATGGCACCTGGTATCTCTGGCCACTGTGTGACACAGAGTGTTGGACTGGATGGGCCTTTGGCCTGATCCAGCATTGGCTTCTCTTATGTTCTTATAAGGGGGAATTGGATAAGTATACGGAGCAGAGGTCCATCAGTGGCTATTAGTCACAAGGTATAGGCAGGAGCTCTCAGTCTGGGGCAAGGGATGCTCTGTATTCTTGGTGCTGGGGGGAGTGAACAGTGGGAGGGCTTCTAGTGTCCTGGCCCCACTGCTGGACCTCCTGATGGCACCTGGTGTTTCTGGCCACTGTGTGACCCAGAGTGTTGGACTGGAGGGGCCTTTGGCCTGATCCAACATTGGCTTCTCTTAGGTTCTTATGTTCTTATGTCCTGTGATTCTGATGCCATGTAACTTCCTGGGAGTGGTCAGGAGCCCAAGGTCTGGCAAGATCGCTGAACTCTGCTGTCTTAGGGATGCGTGAACTTCTGGGCCCGGTTTGTGCCATTCCCCCCCCCCCCAATGTAAAAGTGTGTCCATTCCTGGGGCCAGCTTTTACGCAAACGTCTTTGGTGCAGTGATGCTGAAGTGATGTCGAAATAAGTGGAGCTGAAGTAATTAGCAGCCCGCGAACATCTCATTTATTTCAATGGGTCTTGAGAGCATTGCGATCTCCTGGAGACTGTCCCCGGTGTGGTTTACTTTGTAAAGGCTGGTCGGTCTCCTCTAAGATGTTTAAGCAAGCGCACCGAGCAAGAAATAGCTCGTGGATTGGGGAGGGGTGTGGAAACAGTACAGAAGGGGGACGCCACGGAGATCGGAAGAAATGAGAGGCTCCAGCCTCTGACATGGGGTTGTCAGTCCCCAGGTGAGGGCTGGAGATCTCAAGGAATTACAGCTGGGCTACAGACTACATAAATCACTTTATCTATCTATCTATCTATCTGTCTGTCTGTCTGTCTGTCTGTCTGTCTGTCTGTCTGTCTGTCTGTCTGTCTGTCTGTCTGTCTGTCTGTCTGTCATCTATCTATTAATCATATCTCTGTCTGTCTATCATCTATCATCTGTCTGTCTGCCATCTACCTGTCTGTCTTTCATTATCTATCATCTATCTATCATCATCTGTCTGTCTATCTATCATCTATCTATGATCTGTTTGTCTATTATCTATCATCTATCTGTCTATCATCTGTCTGTCTATTATCTATCATCTGTCTATCTATCTATCTATCATCTGTCTGTCTGTCTCTGTCTGTCTATCATCCATCCATCCATCCATCAATCCATCTATCCCATCTATCTATCTATCTGTCTGTCTGTCTGTCTGTCTGTCATCTATCTATTAATCATATCTCTGTCTATCATCTATCATCTGTCTGTCTTCTACCTCTCTGTCTTTCATCATCTATCATCTGTCTATCATCATCTGTCTGTCTATCTATCATCTATCTATCATCTGTCTGTCTATCTATCATCTGTCTGTCTGTCTATTAAATATCATCTGTCTATTTATCTATCATCTGTCTGTCTGTCTCTGTCTGTCTATCATCCATCTATCCATCTATCCATCTATCCATCTATCCATCTATCCATCTATCCATCTATCCATCTATCCATCTATCCATCTATCCATCTATCCATCTATCCATCTATCCATCTATCCGTCTGTCTGTCTGTCTGTCTGTCTGTCTATCTTCTACCCATCTATCTGAAACACTGGGTAGACAAAATAACTGTGTTGTAATAGGTGATTTTAACTACCCACACATTGATTGGGTCAATATGTGTTCAAGTTGGGAAAAAGAGATTGAGTTTCTAGACACTCTCAGTGACTGTGCTATGGAACAGATGGTCTCAGAACCTACCAGAGGAGAGGTGATCCTGGATTTGGTCCTAAGTAACGCCCAAGACCTGGTGAGAGATGTAAAAGTGATTGTACCACGTGGGAACAGTGGCCATAATGTTGTTGAGTTCAACATTTTTATAAATAGAGAGTTGCCCAGAAAGACGAACACAACCATTTTTAACTTTAAAAGGGGTAACGTCTCTGAAATGTGGGGACATGTGAGGAGGAAACTGAAAGGAAAAGTAGAAAGGGTCAAAACCGCTGGGGAAGCTTGGAGACTATTTGAAACTACAATCCTAGAAGCTCAGATAAAGTGATGAATAATCTCAGATAAAATATATACCACAGGTTAGGAAAGACACAAATAGGTATAAGGAAAAGGCCTGCATGTTTAACAAACAAAGTGATGGAAGCTGTAAAAGGTGAGCAAGGTTCCTTTAAGCGGTGGAAAGCTAGT
>NW_015170961.1:0-13364 GCF_001447785.1 Gekko japonicus
ACGTACCAGCACAGCATGAAAAAGGAGGAAGAGGAGGGGCTTTACTAGTTTGGGGTTTGATGAATAAAAAAGCACCAGAATAGCATGCTACCTGGGTTTCAAAACTGTCTGGTTCCCCCCGCTTGAATTCTGTATCCAGTGAGCTCCTTGTTTCCAGGGGACAGCAGTAGTGAATGTCAGTGTATCTAAATGGAGTCCAGGAATCTCAGTGGGGTTGCTATAGTGCTGATTTGTAGTCCTGATTCAGCGCCATAGCGCTCCTAATAGAATGTTCAAAAAAAAAAAACCCTGTCAGGGAGATCATGCATGGGGGGGGGGGGGGGGGCGGGAAAAAAAAGCGGGTACAGTGTGAAATGACAAACCGCTTCAGAGATGGCTCCTTACCGGAAGGGAAAGGCTGTGTGAAATGGCCATCCCTGTACCGGTTTAGTCCATGACGGTACAATAACGGTTTTAAAAGGGTAATGTGAAATTCCCCTTTCTCTTGGCTGTCTTTTTTATTATTAAAATAGGCCATGAGACCTCTAGTAACAGCCTTTGCTAAGTTTCTGAATATGGCAGTAAATCAGGTCACTGGCAGTGCCTCCTAAACAACCTCCTGAGCCCACTGACCTCAGTGCTTAGGATGGCACTTCAGTGACTCACTAAGTTACCAAGCTACAAATGATGGAGGCCTTCTTAATCCTGGGCTGACCATTCTTAACAGGTGGTGCAATATAAAGATGTGGAGATGATCCACCACCACAGAAATGTGGGTGTGACTACTGTGCTGGCCGGTAACTACATGGAGTCAGATGAAGCATGGCCAATTGTGGGTCACCACATATAAAACCATTCACAATTCAGTATATACAGAGAACCTTGTGTGCCTTTCTCCGATTTTTTACTGCCCTGGAGCTACAACAGAGGCAGCAGGCTTATCTTTCACTCCTTGTGGAGGGGATGGATGATCTTTAGGCTTCAGAGAGACACCACAGGGAGTAGACAAAGATTCTTTTAGGGCCCTCCTCACATTCTGAACACCCACAACATCATTGATTATAAAGAATATGCTGCTACGATCTTCAGCAACACCTTGTAGTAGCCCTCCAGGACCTCAGGTTGTTTCAGGGCCCCTGGAATTTAGTGCCCCTTAGTCCTTCCCTCTCAGTTTCCCTGGATGACACTCAGCACTTAGTGCTGCCTGGCAAGTTCCAATATCCGGAAGCAGAGGTAGCACCATTGTGTGTGCATGTGTATGTAAATAAAGAAAACAATACAATCAAAAATTTCTTCAGGGTAGTGTATGTGTCTTGTTTTATATTTTTAGGAATTGCTTTATACTTTTAGAAAGTGTGTTTACCCCATGTTTTGGCAGTTAAACCCCCTAACTCCATTACAAAGTATGCACAGAACAAACCATTCTGGGGAAAACATTCCATGATAAAAACTGCCAATCTTAAAAGAAATGGGAGAAATATATCATATTCAATATTCTAGGGTTTAAAAACAATGTCCAAATGAGGAAAAATACATGCAAATAGCTTTATTTTCAAGACATCATTACAGTGCTCTAATTCGTTAATTGGTGGCACGAACTGCCAGCAGAATTTTGCCAATTTTATTCCTAAAAATGGAAGAGAGAAATTCAAGAGCTGTACAAATTGAATGGTTGTATTTGATAGTACAGTAATACAGCAAGATGGGCAATAAACTTTGTGGGGTTTGCATTCTGCAAAGGGTTTCATGGTTGGCCTGGAAAATTAGACACTTAAAATCAGGGATGTGCTGAATTTTTGCAAGGCTTGATTTATGATGCAAAAGTGGCTATTTCAGAGAATATGAAAAGGTGTGTGTCTATAGTGCACATATAGTATGTATCTTCTGTACCACTTAATGGGCATTATTTTACTTATCTGCAGTTGCTTAGGTGCCATTTTTTAAGCTGATAGGGCTTCTTCATTCTGTGATCCCAGCCAATCAGGGATCACAGGGTGAACATGATGTTGTCACAGGGCTTCGTAGAAAATTGGATTGGATATGCCATTATTTCACTGAGGGTAAATTAAACCCTCCTTTGCCTCACTCTGAAAGATGGCAAGGAGAGTGAAAGAATGCACATCCATTTCTTATGCTGAATGTTCCTCATCTTGCAGCACTATGCAGTTTCATAGTTTGTCAGTGTTGTGTAATGAATACAGCTCAATTTCATCATCAGCTACCTTTATTGGCATCACTACAGCTCGATTTGTGCATAGATACACATGACAAGTTGGACAGAATGTGGATGGGATACGCATTTGGATGAGATGCTCATCCACACCACATTATTTCAATGGGTTTCTGCAACCCCACTGAGATTCCTGGACTCCATTTAGATACACTGACATTCACTACTGCTGTCCCCTGGAAACAAGGAGCTCACTGGATACAGAATTCAAGCGGGGGGAACCAGACAGTTTTGAAACCCAGGTAGCATGCTATTCTGGTGCTTTTTTATTCATCAAACCCCAAACTAGTAAAGCCCCTCCTCTTCCTCCTTTTTCATGCTGTGCTGGTACGTTTGTGCTTATTGCTATTTTCAGTGATTTAATCTTTAAACAGACATGATAAATACGATGTCTGCCCCAAAATTACCTTTTAAAATCCATGCGGAGATGCAGTAGTGAACGTCAGTGTATTTAAATGGAGTCCAGGGATCTCAATGGGTTCGCTATGGCGCTGATTTGTAGTCCTGCTGCAGCGCCATAGTGCTCCCAAATAGAATGTTCAAAAAAAAAAAGGACGATCACGCGTGGGGAGAAAAATGGCGGGAAAAGAACTGTCATCGCAGGAAGCGCTGTGGGGGCATTTTATACAGCACCCCATAGCGCTTCGGAAGTGGTAGAAGGATTTAAAGACCGGTTGGAAGCAGTTTGTAGGAAAAATGCTTCAGCCACACTTCCCGAATGGGACAGAAGCGTTTCTGTATGAAACGGTAAATATATTCCATCAGGGAACCGTTACTGAAACGGTTCTGTCTGAAGTGACAGACAGAAACCCGTTAGTGAACAGTTCCTGAAACAGAATATATAGGCTGTCTGAAATTCCTCAAATGCTCAGATTATAGATGTGAGATGATAGTGATACAATCAGAACAAATGGTATGGCAGAGAGGAGCACAGAGGAGTAAAGGACCAATGGGAAACTGAGGGTAGGCTATGAAAATTAAGGAAATTTGCAGCAATTGATTACCAGGTATTAACAGGTATTCTATTGTTTGGACATTTCTGATATTTCCCATATTCTCCATGTATTCCTAAGTACATGGTTCTCCCATTTGGTCCTCGCAACAAACCTGTGAGGTTGGTTAAGTAAGGCCGATAGACATTGATTAGTCCAAGGTCATCTAGTGAACTTCATACAATTTGAACTTGGATCTGTCCAGTCATAGTTCAGCATGTTAACCTCTATATCACACTGGCCATTTCCATTGACTATTGAACTAGAAGCTGTTTAACTACTGCATGGTGAACAGTGAAGCTGGAATGAAGACAGATAGGAAGCAAACATTAATGTTTCAGTTCTTCCCTCACTTTTGAAACTTCTTTACAGATAGTGGTAAGGCTGCCAGGCATGTACACGGAGGCATCTCACATACTTAGGCTAAGTGAAATAATGTTTCCGGCTATCACAATTACTCACTTGTAAGACAAAGTAAGGTGGTGTTTGTAACTAGAAACAAATTTATAGCTGTGCTAGGTGGAAGCTTAACTTCACAGAACAGGAAGAGCTGATGAAATCCAGTTGTCACTTTGTTTAGTGATCAAGCTGAAACATTTTGTGAGAATTTTCTCTCACTTTGTCTTAGCCAGGTTAAGGTGGGTAGCTGTATTAGTCTGAAGCAACAGAACAAAGTTTGAGTCTAGTGGCACCTTTAAGACCAACCAAGGTATAAGTGAGAACTGGGTGACTTAGCATGTGTAGTGCTATAAGAACCCAATACCTCTGTTAAGCCCTGGGGTTCCATTGTCCTGAGTGTTGTAATGACTTATATTTCAGCAATCTCCCATTCCAGTCTTTTTGAAACTCCTTTGCAGTAAAACAAGTACTTTGAGGTCCCCCATTGAGTGCCCTGGGAGGTTGAAATGTTCTCCTGCAGGTTTCTCAGTTTTGTGATTCTTGATGTCAGATTTGTGTCCATTTATCCTTGGTATAGGAGAACTAAAGGCCATTGTTGGCACTTAATGTGTAGAGAATTAAAGGGCATTGTTGGCATTTAATGGCAAATACAATGTTAGAAGATGAGCAAGTGAATAATTCTGAGATGGTGTAGTTGATGTTGTTAGGTCCAGTGATTGTGTTGTCTGGGTGTATGTGGCATCAAAGTTGGCATCGGGGTTTATTGCAAACTCTGGTACCAGTAGAAAAACACAACATGTCTGTGAAAATGACCCTGTGTTGGGTTTTTCTGTTGTGTATTCTGGTTCTGTGAAACTGTTTTTGGGATATTGTCAGCTCTGGTACCAGTGTCTGTGTTCAAATTAGATGTTGTGTTATTGTGGGTGAGGAGTTGTTTGAGATTGGGAGGCTGTCTGTGTGCAAGAAAAGTACTTGTGAAAGAGAATCTCTGTTTGTAGGACTAGAGCAGATGCGGCTGTAGTGTAGAGTCTAGCTGTATACAATGGATTGTTCGGTATGTTTAGGATGGTAGCTGGAGGCATATAGGTATGTTTCTTGGTCAGTAGGTTTCCAGTATAAGGTGGTGTCTGTGCATCCATTGTGTATTTTTACAGTGGTGTCCAGAAAGTGTAATTCTTGCATAGATTGGTTAATTGTCAGGTTGATGGTACGGTGACAGTCGTTGAATGCTTGGTGGACTATATCCAGGGCTTCTTTACCATGTGTCCAGACAATAAAAATGTCATCAATGTACCACAGGTATAAGAGAGGTATGAGTGGGTAGGAGTTTAGGAAGCATTGCTCCAAGTTAGCCATACATATTCTTTGATAATTTGCTACTGCATCACCCAGTGTTTCCAAACCATATTTGTGTCCCTTTTAACATTCGTTCTTGGTAACTTTAGTTAGAATGGAACAGAATAATGTTGGATTTTATAAAGACCAGCTCATATTTTGCTTTTAGAACTTGATTACCTTTATTACTACAGTGGCAAAATTCAAGTGTAATAGTTGTGAACAGTGCATGTGGATTTCAATTGCTGGATTTCCATGCAATAAACATGGAAGTGGAAGCCCAATTCTTTTCCAGTCCCTACTTAATGAGTGGAATGCAGGGAAATCTGGCACATTCACAATTGATGTTTCCCCCTTTAAACTTTTTTTTTTGCACTGGTGTGTTAAGTAAACTGAGAGTTAGCTCTTAGGGCATGTCTGCATATGGTGCAGTACTGCAGATGTCTTTTCTGTTTGCACACTACCGTTCTGTACAGTGCTCTTGGAATGCCTGGTAGGAGTCTTTGCACAGCAGACCAACCTGACTGCTCAGTGATTGCTGTGCCACCATTTGTGTGGGGACAGGTGCATTGCTGGCACCAGGCCATTTTATGCTGGGCCAGACCTGATTTCAAAAATGCACCTTCCTGCTGTATCAGAGCTATAGTAACTTAAGAAAGGCACAAACTTCTTAAACTTGTTGGCATAGTTGATGTCTTTCTCAGTACAATGTGCACTGCAGGCCACAATTCTGTGGTCAGTGTTTAGTAATGTCTAGCAAGTGTAGATATTTAGGGATAGAGGTATTTAATTACGAGTGCCAGATGTGTACACCACAGAATACTTGTTCTGCTTAAACTCCTATTGCAAACGCCTATAGAAAAGGAGAGGCTTGCAACAAGCAGTGCTTTTTGACAGAACTGGGCTGCTTGGGTTGCTCACTTCGGCATGTATATTGTTCATCTTGTTGGCCCAGAAAATAGGAATGGTGTGTGTTGTAGAAATTTGGCTCCTTTCTCTGGTTTTGAATCCAGATGAAAGCCTGCTTAAAATTACTCAGGTTTCAATTGCTGCTATCTAGATGGATTGAATATTTTGGTTATCTAGCATGATTACTTTCTATCTATTTAGAAGCTTAGGGACTGCTTCTAAGCTAAGAGCCTCTGGAGAACTGTGGAACCATTTGCTGGCTTACAGAAAGTGGTTTGGCTGAGATCTGCCCTTTGAAAGGTACAGTGATGCAACCATTTGGGGTGCTCCAAGTGATCTGAAATGACCAAGGTTTTACTGAGGCAGACTCCAGGTCGCTCTGGGACCTCTGCATGTGGTATGATAATAGCTATCAAGCCAAGTTAGCACTTCGCTGATTGGGGAAGGCCTGCTGTGGGAGCTGCCTACAGTTATCAGCTGCCAGAGATGGACTTCATGTATTTCTTAGAAAGTACAAATGGCTGTAGCAGCATGATTTGGTAATTAATCCTCATGCCTACTATGTGTCAAACCTATTCCAGTGGGCCTGATCTTATGAGATCTTACTTCCAGAAAGAATATAAAAGTCATCCAGTCAAACAGCTATTCTGTGGGAGAATCAATACCTCCTAATAGATCGTCCCTTTTATTAATAGATCAGCCCCTTTATTATAGGAAAGCTTATTACTGTTGATAAGTTGAGAACAGAAGGAGCCACAGTAGGGTTGCCAGGTCTGGGGTGGAAAATACCTGGAGACTTTGGGGGTGGATCCAGGAGAGGGCGGGGTTTGGGGAGGGGAGGGGCAAGGTACAATGCCATAGAGTCCACCCTCCAAAGCAGCCATTTTCTCCAGGGGAGCTGATCTCTGTCAGCTGGAGCTCAGTTGTAAAAGTGGGAGATCTCCAGGCCCCACCTGGAGGCTGGGAACCCTAAGCCAAAGTGCCTAAGTAGAGAATTCAGAAGAAGAGCCCTGCACAGACCAGTGGTCTATCTATTTCAGCATCCTGTCTCACGCAGTGGCCAACCAGTTCCTCTGGAGGGCCAACAACAGGTCGTAGAGCAGGGGTGACCAAACTGGCTCGGGAGCCACATGCAGCTCTTTCACATGTATTGTATTGCTCCCAGCAGGGTTGCTGGGGAAGCGAAGGGGAGGCATGCCTCCCTGGTTGGTCTTCCCTTCCCCAGTTAGTGTTCCCCTCCCTGGGTAGGCTTGAGGGGGGGGGCAGCAGAGAAAGAAAGCAACTTTAAATTTGGTCTCAAAGCAGCCCCCCCCCCCGCTGGCCGGCTTGAAGAAGGCATTTGTCTCTTTAAAACCCTTCTCCAAGCCAAGCCAGCAGGTGTGGGAGTGTGGGGGGGCTTGGAGGACACATTTAAAGTTAAAGTTGTTTTCTTCCCCCCCATCTATTTGCTTTCTTTCCACTTTCTTTCGACCTTTCTTTCTATCTTTCTCCCCTCCCTCCCCATCTAAAATTAAATGTGTTCCCCAAGCCCCACCACACTGGCAGACTGGCTTGGCTCCGAGAAGGCATTTGTCTCTTTAATTTAATATGCAAATTTGCATATTTTTCCATTAAAACGTGTGTGTTCATGTCTTGTGGCTCTCAAACACCTGAAATTTATTCTATGTGGCTCCTACATTAAGCAAGTTTGGCCACCCCTGGCTTAGAGGCTGAGGACTGATGTTGCCTCCTGGCTCTGGGATTCAGCGATTTAGTGTCTCTGAAGGTGACGTTCCCCTCAGTCACTGTGGGTAGTAGCCACATAGACCTGTCCTCCATGAATCTATCTAATCCACTTTTAAAGTTGTTTATTCCTATGGTGATCATTACATCCTCTGGCAGCAAATTCCACATTTTGATCACTGTCTTTATAGAGAGGCATTTCCTTTTGTCTATCATGAATCTACTGCCCACCAGCTTCGTTTGATGCCCCCAGATTCTAGTATTTTGGGAGAGGGAGAAAAACTTCTCTTTGTCAACACCCCATGCATAATTTTATAAACCTCTATCATGTTAGTTGTCTCTTTTCTAAACTGCCTTTCCTCATAGGGAAGGTGCTCCAACCCCCTCATCATCTTGATTGCCCTCCTCTGTATTTTTTCCAGCTCTGTGATGTCTTTTCCGACATACAGTGACCAGAGCCATACACAGTATTCCAAATGACGTTGCACCCGAAATCTATACAGGGGCATTACAATATCGGCTGTTTTATGTTCAATCCCTTTCCTAATAATTCCTAGCATAGAGTTTGCCTTTGTCACTGCTCCAGCCCTTTTCAATTACTGCTTCCCTGCCTCCTGTTCCACAGGAGGAAACAATATGAGAAGGGGACTTCATTGGGTGAAAAGCAGTTGGGAAGAGGGGCTGCAGGGAAGTTTCAGCAGCCTTCACTCACATGCCCTTTCAGCTGTTAAAATCAGACCTTCCCTCTTTCTATATGATTGGGGTGGTGTTCTGCAGTTCAGCAGCACACACAACTGCCACCACTATTACGTGTGTTTAGATTTCAGATTTTTCTGCACAGTTAAGGCCTTTCTCAGGTTTGAAGAAAGATCTGTCTTGTCTGTTCGTGGCTCTGTCTCTGGATATAAGTAACCACGGATGGGGAGGATGAGGACACATTAAGAATTAGATATATTGATGATGCATTTGCATGTCCTTTGTGCTGAGGATACAGCCCTGTAACTTGACCTAAGGTGAATGTTGCTAAGATAGCCATCGTACCTTCCTCTCTAATTCCTCTGCCACCCTGGCTGTTGGGCAAAGAGCTGTGTGTGTTCGTGTGTGAGCACACACATATGTGTTTGGTGTGGAAGAAAGAGAGAGCTTGATGCAACTGAGCTTTGCCATCTCTTTGTCCAAAAAAAATAGTAAACAGGGATAGCAGGGTTGGGCTTGCTCAGTAGCTGCATGTTTTTCAACTTTAGGTTAGATACATGTGACCAGAGGTCGATTCGGGGGGGATTGCGGGGGAACGCCATTCCCCCGGGTGAGGTGCAGGGAGGCGGGGCACATGACGAAGCCCCGCCCCCTGCTTCCGGCCGCCCCGCTTCCGGCCCTCATTCAGCCAGGAGGAGGCAGGAGAAGAGGGAGGGTAAGTTGCTTCCTCCCCGCCTCTCCCCATCCCTGCCTGCCTGGGGCCAGGGAGGGCCTTGGCGGGGCTTCCTCGCACACCCGCTGGCCTTGCGGGTCCACTGCCGGGCCCCTTTATTATTAAAATAGGCCATGAGACCTCTAGTAACAGCCTTTGCTAAGTTTCTGAATATGGCAGTAAATCAGGTCACTGGCAGTGCCTCCTAAACAACCTCCTGAGCCCACTGACCTCAGTGCTTAGGATGGCACTTCAGTGACTCACTAAGTTACCAAGCTACAAATGATGGAGGCCTTCTTAATCCTGGGCTGACCATTCTTAACAGGTGGTGCAATATAAAGATGTGGAGATGATCCACCACCACAGAAATGTGGGTGTGACTACTGTGCTGGCCGGTAACTACATGGAGTCAGATGAAGCATGGCCAATTGTGGGTCACCACATATAAAACCATTCACAATTCAGTATATACAGAGAACCTTGTGTGCCTTTCTCCGATTTTTTACTGCCCTGGAGCTACAACAGAGGCAGCAGGCTTATCTTTCACTCCTTGTGGAGGGGATGGATGATCTTTAGGCTTCAGAGAGACACCACAGGGAGTAGACAAAGATTCTTTTAGGGCCCTCCTCACATTCTGAACACCCACAACATCATTGATTATAAAGAATATGCTGCTACGATCTTCAGCAACACCTTGTAGTAGCCCTCCAGGACCTCAGGTTGTTTCAGGGCCCCTGGAATTTAGTGCCCCTTAGTCCTTCCCTCTCAGTTTCCCTGGATGACACTCAGCACTTAGTGCTGCCTGGCAAGTTCCAATATCCGGAAGCAGAGGTAGCACCATTGTGTGTGCATGTGTATGTAAATAAAGAAAACAATACAATCAAAAATTTCTTCAGGGTAGTGTATGTGTCTTGTTTTATATTTTTAGGAATTGCTTTATACTTTTAGAAAGTGTGTTTACCCCATGTTTTGGCAGTTAAACCCCCTAACTCCATTACAAAGTATGCACAGAACAAACCATTCTGGGGAAAACATTCCATGATAAAAACTGCCAATCTTAAAAGAAATGGGAGAAATATATCATATTCAATATTCTAGGGTTTAAAAACAATGTCCAAATGAGGAAAAATACATGCAAATAGCTTTATTTTCAAGACATCATTACAGTGCTCTAATTCGTTAATTGGTGGCACGAACTGCCAGCAGAATTTTGCCAATTTTATTCCTAAAAATGGAAGAGAGAAATTCAAGAGCTGTACAAATTGAATGGTTGTATTTGATAGTACAGTAATACAGCAAGATGGGCAATAAACTTTGTGGGGTTTGCATTCTGCAAAGGGTTTCATGGTTGGCCTGGAAAATTAGACACTTAAAATCAGGGATGTGCTGAATTTTTGCAAGGCTTGATTTATGATGCAAAAGTGGCTATTTCAGAGAATATGAAAAGGTGTGTGTCTATAGTGCACATATAGTATGTATCTTCTGTACCACTTAATGGGCATTATTTTACTTATCTGCAGTTGCTTAGGTGCCATTTTTTAAGCTGATAGGGCTTCTTCATTCTGTGATCCCAGCCAATCAGGGATCACAGGGTGAACATGATGTTGTCACAGGGCTTCGTAGAAAATTGGATTGGATATGCCATTATTTCACTGAGGGTAAATTAAACCCTCCTTTGCCTCACTCTGAAAGATGGCAAGGAGAGTGAAAGAATGCACATCCATTTCTTATGCTGAATGTTCCTCATCTTGCAGCACTATGCAGTTTCATAGTTTGTCAGTGTTGTGTAATGAATACAGCTCAATTTCATCATCAGCTACCTTTATTGGCATCACTACAGCTCGATTTGTGCATAGATACACATGACAAGTTGGACAGAATGTGGATGGGATACGCATTTGGATGAGATGCTCATCCACACCACATTATTTCAATGGGTTTCTATGTTCTATCCTAACTAATCAACTACAAACGGATTGGGATGATGATGCACAAGCCCAGTTGCCATAATCATGGGTTTCTTCAGTTCATCTCACCCCCACAGATAGCCACACACTTACAAATTGTTTGAGACCCTTTTATACAGGAATGTAAAAAAGTGTTAAAGTGGGGTACATTTACAAGCCAAGAAAATATTCATATAATGAACATATTTTAGCTCAGTGCTAAAATCACTCATTGTCAGGCCATGAATGTCTGATGACAGTGTGCCTGGAAGTATATAAAACGGGATTATTTTTCCATCTTTTTATATCATGTATCAGTCATCTCAAATGTCTTCACAACTAGCAAAAAACATGTCCAATGCAGGTGTATTACTAGATTTTTTAAAATCTATTTTTGGGAAAAATAGAATGGCAGAATGCCAAACATTGCACATTGGCATTCAGTGACTGATTCATAAATCAGTATAGAAGGTTTCCTTTTTTTCTTTTCTCTTTCTTTTTTTTGGCAGTACCATAATATATTTTTGCCATCTTTGTAACCATTTGTCCTTGAAAATGTTTTATATAAAATAATTTTATTCCTCAATAAGTTTTATCAACATAGATGTTTCCAAACATACAGCAAAACCTCCTTATTCTGGAGATGCTTCTCCTAAGCCAATACTCCCCTGACGTTTTATGTTTCTCTTTATCTGCAATGTTTCTCTATTGCAGACAAATGTAATGTTCCCTACAGCCAGGGAAGATCTAGGCCTTGTTTTCAGAAATCTCCAAAGGAAATTGAGTTTCTACATCAACAAGCCCCAAATTCTGGGCTCAAAACATCATGTTTGTATAAATATGCAAATGCACCATTTCTTCCAAAGGCAACATTTCAGCTTCTGCATAATTCAGAATAACTTGTTAAGAATGGGGCTGGTAAAGGATGAAGAATGATAGGAATTATGACCTTTGCAGGGTAGCAGCATAAAGTAGCAATGGAGAAGGGGAGAAGCAATCAGCACTGGGGAAGAGATGATTCCTAAACACTTAACCCTGTAGACTTCTGTTCTATATATTAAGATCAGGTGTTTCAGAGGAATGGTACAAGACATCACAAGCTGATTATGGGCTCATCCAGTCTGAATTATTTTACTTCTAGTTAGACATAAGCTAGACATGCAGCTGCACCTCTTGACTGGGTATACCAATGACAGCAGAAAAGAAAAACAAGGTGTAGAAAAACTTTTTATTTTTCTTGATCCCATAAAAAGTTTTTCTATATACCTTGTTTTTCTTTTCTGCTGCTACTGCTGGTGTGGCCCTGACTTCTTCTCTACTTTGAGTATACTAATAACCACCAGTGCTCTTATCCTCCATCAGTTTTTGTATCCTTTTTTGAACCTAGTGAGGCAGTTGTGTTACACAACAGCCCAGCTAAACTTCATCGACCTTATTATATGTCAGAAAGGTCTTCATGCCTAAACACAGGGCGTGTTTCCTGCTCATGAAGTAATGTTTCAGCAATCGGAAAGGCCATTGAGAATGCAAGCCACCAAGCTCTTTTCTAAAACAAATACTATTGACTTGGTTTAGGGTTATACAGAACCAGTGCTGGTGGAGTACATTATCAACATACAAGGCTAAAAGAGCCACTGAGAGCCAAGCAGGTATTTTAAACTATCTTTGGTTATAATGGAACAAAATAAGCATCCCTTTATAACAGCACACCCAATCCTAACCCTTCTGTCCACAATGAGCAAATGCTAAAATAATTATTTTATCTTTTTTATTATTATTATGTGAGCTGTCCTGGGCAAATCTATGAAGAAGCAGCATATAAATGTTTTAATTTTTTTAAAATCTACTTCCACTATACAATCCAGAATGGGCAGTTTATACAATTTAAGCATCCCCATTAGAGAACCCTGAAAAAACTAATACCAAACTGCAAGTTTAGCCCTCTGCGGGTCACTCCCTGAAGTAACAAAACATTCCCTCTTTCCCATAGGCGTAGAGTTCAGGGGGGCGGAGGGGCGGGGGCTACCTCCGAAATTTTCCGGGGGGGTCTCAGCCTCCCCCGGGGCTTGAAGAGAAGACTTTTCATTCCGCCGTCCGTAGACCTGAGGGACCGCGATCCCTTCCCTGTGATTATTCCGAGTCCCGCAGACTGAGATCGGCCTCCTCTGCGCAAAACCTCCTCCGCCAAACCAAACTCCCTCCCTCCCTCCTTCCCTCCCTCCCTCCTTCCCGCTACTGAATCCCTGTGCAACTGCACGGCGAAAGCGGGCACCCAGGCCAGAACCGGCTCCGCTCACTTCCTTTCCCCTCCCTGACCTGTCCTGTTTGCTTCGCCCCCCCTTCTTTCCTGGCTCGCCTTCGGCGCTGGCAGCCGGGCTCCCCCCCAGCCCCATCCGCCTCCAGCGACCTGTCTCTCTCTCCCCTTCTCCCCAAGCCCCTACCGG
>NW_015170961.1:17125-21901 GCF_001447785.1 Gekko japonicus
GTTTGGTGTAGTGGTTAAGTGTGCAGACTCTAATCTGGGAGAACCGGGTTTGATTCCCCACTCCTCCACTTGCACCTGCTGATGTGACCTTGGGTCAGTCACAAGCTGTGGCACAGCTGTCCTTGAAAAAGAGCAGTTTCTGTCAGAGCTCTCTCAGCCCCACCTACCTCACAAGGTGTCTGTTGTGGGAAGGGGAAGGGAAAGGAGTTTGTAAGCCGCTCTGAGACTCCCTTGGGTAGTGAAGGGCGGGGTATAAATCCTATCTTTTCTTCTTCTTCTTGTGTGGTGGGCTAGTTGTGGCAAATGGTAGGGAAGCTCAGTATTTCTGTATAAAGTTGTAGGGGCTTTATTGCAATGTGGTATGGCCTGATATTATGTTCTTATTCCAGTGTGGGGTGTGTGGGGGGGCTTTCTAAGTTTCTAAGCAGTGTTCTAAGAAGGCAACTGTTCCTGGGGTTAGCCCAGTCCAGGGACATTGCTAGGGCGGTTCCCAGGCCTCCCTAAATTTCTAGGGAGCCCATCCCTAAACCCCACATGGGTCCACCTCCATAGATAATGACCATGCCTGTGATGTCACTAGATCCTCCCTACGATGTCATTGGGTCCCAGTTCTTTTAATGACTTAGCAATGCCTCTGGCCCAGCCCCAGCCCCCCCCGGAAAATTGGAAAGTCTACGCCCTTGCTCTTTCCCAAGGAGCCTTGCAGATTTTTTGTTTCACTGCAGCAAACTTGCTCACAACCTTACTCACGTCTTGCCAATTAGCACATTAGTTTGTGTAGCTTGGTACTCACCACAGGAGGGACATAAAAGACAGTTCTGTATTATACTATTGAAGGAAAACTGAAGGCCAAACTAGGTGCACCATGTTTGTTTTTCATGTGAAATCTCTAAAGCAGAGGTTAGGTCAGTGTGTGTCACCTCAAGCCCTTGTCTCCCAGCTTTGGTTGAATTGAATATCAAAGGCGGGCTGGAACTGACAAAGTGGAGACAATTTGGAATAATAGGGAAGGTTCTACTCCCCTAGTCTACATACATATTTTGCTCTAAAAGTTAGATACATCCCTCCTCTTCTCCCACCTCCTTTTAGATGTGGCACATGAAGAACAAATACAACTGTTCATTTTGCATCCAGTTTTCCCCTTTGTTAGCACCCATTTACATTGATGATCTGATCACAAGGTAGTTTCCTCTGTTGAGACTACTGTAAGGAGGGAGGAAATGTAAGGAATGGGCTCTTAGTGACCACCTCTGTCCAATCACTATGGCCATCTGCATTTTATCCAAGGGCTAACCTACACATTCTGTAGCAGATTTGGAAACACAGTGGCCCATGTATACTTTAATGCCACAAAAGAAAAGTTAGGTGGACCAATTTGGATCAAGGCTGCCACATTCAGTTGGAAGGGGGGAACCCTTTCTTCTATCCTCTTTCTCAGAATTTCCCACCCCCAGAACTACTATTAGACAGGGAAGGAATGGTGACCATACTGTACTGCTGCTGACTTGTTTCCTTACTGGAGCTAACACTATAGGAGAGGTGCTTTCTCATATACTGTTTCCACAACAGAAAAGCCCCACCTACCCTTCCCATTGCTGCAATCCCATCACCACCCCGACACACAGCCACCTTTTAATGGTAACTATAGCAGCAGACAACCATGGTTACTCCATATAAACATGTATTTTGACACTAAAAGAGGCTGGATTATCCACACACTCTCACTCCTTCACACTTGTACACCAGGTACTGCCTCTTCCCAGCTTTCTCTGCAATGTTTAGGCAAGAGGAAAGTATTCTGGGAATCTGTTCTTCACCACCCACCCTGGACAGACACAGCAGCAGGAAGTCAAGGAGTATCAGAGCTGGGAGAGAAAAGCAAAAGAAGCATAATAAGCCTTCCAACCCCCACAGCTGTCCTTGCTCCACTGCTTTCTGTCTCTTTCCCTCCTATTCAATGGAAGAAAACAAGAAAGATTCACGTGGTAAGTGAACGCCTAGTTTACGCCTGCCCAGCTTGCAGTTCTGCTACAAAATATATATGCTTCAGGGCTAGGAGTCCTGGTGCTTAGCAGTTGCCACTCAACTCAAAGAAATGGAGAAATGAACCAGAGCTGAAAATGCTACAAAAAGAGGGATGATGTTGTGGAATTAGCTAAGAAAGCCAAACATTATCAGCTGTGCTGGCTCCCCATGTTGATACAAAAGGAATGAAATTCCTTCACAGCAAATATTCTACATAATCTACTTTCAACCAAGAGAAGTAAAGAAAAATAACGACATATATTCTAATATGCCTCCATGCTTGCTCAAACAAAAAACTCCCTGTGCATTGTCATACAATTCAGGCCCTATGAGATATTCAGAAGATACAACTGAGGGCCACAAAAATCACCTGAAAGATTTTTATCAGTCCGGCCTCTCCATTGCTCAGGATACCTTTGCACCAACAGAGCCTGCACACATGTTGAGGTACTCTTCAGACAGTGCAAAATTATACTGTTTTTGGAAAGCCAGCCATCATGAGGTGAAATAAATGCACCCAAAGCAATAGAAAGCAAACTGGAAAAACAGCTGTCATTGCTTCTCCACGCTCCTTCTCACCAATAGCAGACATCCCATTATGTCCACAGTCTCTGTGCAAAAATTTTCTTGCAGTACATTGTTTCATCTCAGCCGCATAGCCAGCAACAGGCAGGGAGGTTTCTAGTCAGATTTTCAGCCAATTTACCCTTCTGTCTTTTTTCTATAACATATACAACCATTTTCCTGAGCCATACACTGCCTCAGTACATCATTTGTTTACCTCCCAGTCTTCTTCACTTCTTCCATTTTAGTTTCTTCCTTACTTCCTCTTCTGCACACACATACAATTGCACACAGCCCAACTTTTACTGCTTTCTACATCCCTTTCCCACGCAGCATTTTTGTCTGAACATCCATGGCATGGCTCACCTCTAGCCCTATCAAGCTTTAACTGGCAAAACTACTTTTGATGGTCAAATCTGGATAATCCACTGTTTAATTTGATATGACATTCACCTAAAATGGCACTAACACAGGAAGTGTGCATGGTATTATGAAAGAGATAACGGCTAAATTGGAAGGTGTCATTTGATTTTAATAAGTTTTATCATGCAGGGATTATCCCTCAACTTCATACCCATCCTTTTCAAGAAATAAACACTGCCCTTTCTTCCAGGGTAGATTTGAATGAGATGGTTCACCAGAAGCTGTGGCATTCTCTTATGTGGGGAGAATACCATAGCTAAAAATCAGACTGCAAGTTTAGTATTCTGCATAAGACACTCTATGATACTCCCAAATATTGACTCTTTACCCTTGGCATCCTGTAGTTATTTGTACTACACTAACCTCATTCACTATCCTACTCCTGCGAATTAGCAAACTAGCTTGGTTTCCGTAAAACATTGTATATATCACATGAAGGATACAGAGCAAGACTCTGCATTATACTAGTCACACACTGTTAACAAATCATTCATACAGTTGGGACTTTTCTGGGGTATAAGCATCTAGGCTGCACTATATCAAACATATGATTTTTAAAATGCTGCACAGAAGTAGCACATACAGGGCCATGCACTTAATTCTTTGGGCACTGTTCAAGCAAACTTTGCTAACCCCAGAAATCTAGAGGTTCACTCTCCCATTGAAAATGTTTAGACTATACCCCTAAACCTGGGAATAAGCTTCACTGGGCACAGTGAGGCATTTTTTTAGTAAATACTCAGAGGACCTGACTTTAAAATCACAATTAGTTTTCCTGGAGTAACAAAAAAAATCATCCTTGTATAGAAAAGTCATCAGCAAGAATGATGAAGATTATATAAAAGACCTCTGGTACAACCCATAAAAAGCAAAACTGTAGACACCCACCTTCGTCTGACGAAGTGTGCATGCACACGAGAGCTCCCACCTTGAATAAAACTTTGTTGGTCTTAAAGGTGCCATTGGACTCAAACTTTGTTCTGTTGCTTCAGACCAACACGGCTGCCCACCTTGACACCCACCTAGTTAGCTAGCTGGTAGTATCTCCCAGATTTAAAGAGCCAGCTACCAAAATAACATGTATGGAAATTCTTCTATTAAAAGCCTAGAGATTACCAAGCACTGGGAGGAAGTAAGAGAATAGACTTCCCATCTGAAGCTCAAGTAAAATGGAGCAGTGCCCATTCTGGACACTCTCTCTGGTGCAACTTGGCATTTCCCTTTTTGGACTCTTGCAGACTGTACCTGTTAGCAGTGCCCGTACTGCTACCTCCACTGCTATGCTTCCTTGCCCGGCTCAGTCTCTGCGGTGGCTTTGGGTCCTGCAGTCCAAGGCTCGGCATGGAAGGGAAGGTCGAGGCATAACCATGTTCATACTCTGCACAGCAAAAGGGGAAATGACAGATCAGTCAACAAGAAAGAAACAACAGATTCCAAGGACATAACGGCCTTAGGGAAGACACTCTGACATCACCTTCAAATAACCCAAAGTAAGAGAAGCCAGAGCTCAAGTGCAACTAGAGACACCTGTCAAAGGGAGACCATCTGCTTCAAGGAAGGAGGGAAATGCTTGCAAGTCTGCATTGAGCATCTAGTCCTGAACCCAGACACACCAAGGCTGAAAATGTTAAGGCACTTTCCTGGGACCAAGCCCCATTGAACTTACCTATGGGATTCACTTCAGAATAGCTCCCTATGCTATCCACTGCAACTCCCTCCCCTCCCATTTTCCTACAGCATGTGCAGCTCCCTTCCCCCAAGTCC
>NW_015170961.1:21926-36475 GCF_001447785.1 Gekko japonicus
AGGCGTCACTTCAACCCCCAGCCCTTCCTCAATCCAGTTACCTCTCTCTCTGCGCTCCAGATATTCAGCCGCCTCCAGAAGGCGCTGGATGTTGATCACCTCTACCCGTTCCATAGCCCTCCTCGGATGGAGGGGGCCTCCTTAGCACCCTAGACCTTCTGCAGAGCCACTGGTTTCAGAGGGCTTTCTTCTTACCCTTGCAAGTGGCTTTTTTTAGAAGGATCGTGACCCCAAAGATAAGTCCCCCGATTTCTTTCGGGACAGGAGTGAAGCAAAACAAAACAGTATACCAAACAGGAAGTCTGCGGATGTCCGTTCTGCCGCTTTCAATAAGTTAACCAGTGCGGAGGGGAGGGGGTCTGATAAATCTAACAACTCCGTTCCCTGAATCCTAGCCACATGCTTCCCGAACTGTCCGCCTCGGAATTGTTTCCTGTCCTTTTTGCTTCATCTCCTTGTCCTTAACCCAGATCTTTAGCCCCCCGTCCGGTCCTTGGCTGGCTGAGCTCTTCCCCTTAAGCATTAAGCATTACCCCCGATCTTGCCCCCGCTCCCTTCCTCCTACAAACCAGGCACCAACAGTTAGCCCTCCCCCACTTCTCCGTAATCTTAGTCCCCTAGTGCTGCATCCTGCCCTCTAACTCCTTGTCCTCCGAGATCCTACACTTTTCCTCTGAACCTCAGTATTGCCCCAGCATCCATGGTCCAATCCCTCTCTCTGAGATCTAGCCGTTTTCTCCGCCTCCTGCAGCAGATACTGTAGGTCTCTGCCTTTTTCACAGTTTGTTTACCTCTGCTTAGAAATCATGGGAAGGGGGAGGGGACACACATGAGACTTTGTCCCGATGCCACTTGGGAAATGTAGTTCGCTGCTCTCACAGACTTTCGTGCCGCGCGCGTGCACAGGCGCAGCAGCAGCAGTTGCATTGTGGGAAGTGCTGGCTCTTGCGCGGGATGTGCGCAGTTTAGTTGGCTGGACCAAAGAGGTTGCAATGTAATCTTTTCACTGACTGTTCCGTCCCCCTTTTTCTGCACCTATGGTATTTGCGAGCATAAGGGAAGGGAGTGGGGGGAGAATCCGTGGTTTGTTTGTGGTAAAGCATTTGTCTTTCATGTGGATCGAGCTGCATCTATTGCTGTGCTTTAGAAACATTTTAAGATGCCAATTTAAACACCCAAATCTTACACGCACCCTTGGGGAAAGTTTCATTTTCACTGAAATCGGTGGGGGTTACTGCAAAAAGTAAGCACGTTGAGGACTGGTGTAAAAAAAAATCTTGCATCGGAGGTAGGCTTTCTACATGATAGGTGTTCTTTAATGAAACGCGGTACTCCAGACACTGTCCTGGATGGGGCCCCTCTTCCTAATCCACCCTAGGTGTAGGTGTAAAAACAAGGTCAAAGGAATCGAGAAACGACGGGTCCTGCAGCCTTGGCGGAATACATACGGCTGACGTCCCTACAACGACTGCATGAAAGGCCTTAGTGTTATGACAGATTTACCGCGGATCCCTGCTTTTTCCCCTGCTTCTGTGGTTTGTAATTATCGATCAGTTGTGTCTTAGGTGTTATTAAGTGCTTAATTTTTATGTGGCGTTAAAGATCCATGCCATTGTGCAATAATTAGCTTTAAAAAAACAATAACACCAAGACCTAAGCAGATCACACACTGCCTGTTTTGCAGGTTGATTGATATTAACCATAAGCAAAAGACGCTTTGGAAAAACAACCATTAACAGTTACAACCCAAGCAGAATTTTGCAAACTTTAAAACATCAAGGGAAAAAATATCCAAAACTAACAGCAGCAGACCACCTTTACTAGGGCCAACTAAAAAGCCGCAAAGAAGCAAGCTAGATTTCAGGTTCATCAAACTCTTTCACCAGCTGGATGGCTGTTAAGCAACAACCAAGAAGAAAAAAAGGAGAAACAGATGTTGCTAAGCAGAATGGAAAACGAAAGTCTGCAGCTTGTAATGGTTTAAGACCGAACGGAGGAGGTGTTGATGGGAGCTTACAGTGCAGTTCTTTGCAAAGTTGTTCCAGTCTAAACCCTCCGATTCAATAGATTGTAATTTTGCACAGGATTGCAACTTAAGAATTCTTGAGGTAAAAAAATCACAAGGCAAAGTCCTACAAGTCTATCAATTGTTAAAATGCAATTCAATGTACCAATAGGCCCGAGTGGCTCTGTAATGTGTGTGTTTCTTTAAATGGTTGGTAAGTGTCAGAAGAACAAGAGGGGTGAAAGAGGGAGAAGAGTGAGTGAGCTGATTGGTTGGTGACTGAGAGTGTGTGTGAGTGTGTGAGAGAGAGTGAGAGAGTGTAGAGAGGGAAAGCAGAGTGTTCCCTTTGAAGTCAGTAGCTGTCAGTTGTGGTCTATCTACACAGAGTCTGAGAAGTAGTCTTCTAACTAGAATCATATAGGACTGCCGTGAAAGGCATTAAGATTCTAAAGGAGGAAGAAAATATACTTAAGGGGACATATTAGGAAAAATCTAATAGAGTATTTTAAGAGAGTGAGGGGGAAAGATTCTGAGTAAAAGGGAAAGATTCTAATAAGCAACTTAATAAAACATTTTGTAACCAATACGCTTCTTTTACCAATAAAGTTTTATCTTGTTTATTGTTAACCCAGAGTCTTCTCCACAGAACCACATAGTCCAACGAAGGAGCCTTAGAGCTCGGGCACAATACTGTGGAAAAGGTTAATTAGAGAATGGAAGTTATATTCCTGGTGGCAGCGATACTTTGAGTGAGAGAAAGAAACAACAAGAAATTTAAAACTACATGACACCTAACCACACAAAATAAGAGAGAGGTACTGTCACAGGCTCCTTTATGGATGGCCTCTCATCTAGGCTGGGGTAATGGCCAGCTCGTCTTAGCCGGGGAGGCAACAGGCAGCAAGATCATCACAATTCCTCCTCTGTCACACAGGCATCAACAGAGCACTTCTGTCTGAACTCTTTAGAGGAAGATCAGGCCTGAGTGTAAGGTGGCTCTGTAAAAATGAGCCTCAGATGGCTACCTTTCTGAGCTTAAGCTCACCAAAACTATTTATTCATTTGTCAAAAAAATTTCCCCACCCAACATGGAAAGAGGGCAGTGTTATCTTCCCCTGTTATCTTCACAACAATCCTGGGAGGTAGGTTAGACTGAGAAACTGTCCCAACATTACACAATGAGCTTCTTAAATCTAAGCTGGTTAGATGAGTTTAAATGACCAAGACATCTTTCAAGATATTGCATCAAGATGTTCCTCCAGAGCTTTCAGTTAAAGCCTAGACCTAGGAGACAGTAGCATGCTGGGGACTGGATATGATTCTATCCTAAGAGACCTCAGTATTTTCCAGTTCCCACAGCTCCATTAGAGTTTTACAGCCTTCTGTGCTCTCCAACAGTCAATAACTTGTTATGGGATTTTTGCCTGCCAAATAGGGTAGACCTGGTTAGATCTACTGCACTTGCCAAAACAGGGAACCCACTGACTGCAGCAGATCTCCAGTTGGCTCACCACATTCACCAGGGAAACTCCTGTTATGTACTGAGGGAGCTTGTGTCTGAGCGAAGGCTCCAAAGGTCTTCATGTCTATTGGCCGTAATGCCAGTAACAGCCAATCATGTTTGTTGCTTATTATTCAATAGCTGCACTGTTAATAATTACTTTGTATATAGTTCATGCAAATAAAGGATTCTACCAGTCTACTTGGTATTGGTTGTTGTTTAAAGTAGGTGTGGTTTTTACAAGTATAAATTGATTCCTATTGAACCTGTGTCTTTTGGGTTCAGAAATTCGGAAAAGAGCTGCCTCGTCTCAGTACTTAATAGGCTCCAACTGGATTATTACTGTCACCCTGCCTCTGGCCACCTGCAATCCACAGTCCCCCCAATTTGACCACACCTTTACTTTCCAAAATATCCCTAATGCTACACAAACCCAAATACCACAATTTGAATAAACTATGCACATTAAATAATCTGTCTCCAGTTTTACACAATCAACATGAATTTGAATTATTTCTTTGGAACAAATTTCCACCTGATCTATTTCTTTGGAACAATTTACTACCTGGTCTAGGTAGTACTTGCCTTTGCATCTTTCAAATGGAAGAGTACTATCATAGTGTCAGGCACGGTGGGCATGTAGTTTTTCCAAAACTGCCCGGCATTCTCAGGATGGACATTAGGCCCCCTGGAAACCACATATCCCAGGAGATGGAGGTAAAAAGAGACCTCTGTCATTGCTACAGCCCAGTTTGTTCATTGGGATCAGGGACTCCTATGCGAGACAACAAAGCTGGTTGACAGATCTACAAAAAAAAAAAGCATATTGGTGGAAGTTCATTAGGGTTTGTTGTCTTGTATTTCGATAAAGCATCAGAAGAAGAAAAATATCATGAAGGATGGGTTTCTAGTGAAGAATCAGAACAGTTTCCATTACAGAGAATAGTAAAAACATTAAATCCTTTCCTGAATTAAATATGCTGAAAACAAATTAATAAAAAACCAGTGGCAGCAGTATAAGCTTTAATATATATCATAGTATCCTATCATTGTAACCCCACAAATTTACTAGAGACAGTGGTAATCTTCAGGAAAATCATTTTTCTAGCCCATTTCTCCATCTATAAAATGGAAAATATGAGCTAACTTCACTATTCTTTTCCTGAGAATTTATGAAATACAAACTATAAACATGTTTGCATACTAAAATGCTCTTTTCTTTCCTTCAGAAAACGCATTCAACTGGCAGTTTCCATGAGATGGGCATGCATTTGGGGGGTTGCTTGCAATGCTTCCTCTAAGCTGTGGAGTCTTATGAACACAAATTCTACTTTGTGAGCTACTGGCATTAAAGTTGTGAGCGAGTGATTTGGCTACTGCATAAATTAGTTTGCTCTGGAGCCATCATTCCTGAGTTAAGAAAAATATGTGAGCCAGAGGCTAAAAAACTGTGAGCTAGCTCACACTAACTCAGCTTAGAGGGAACGCTTGCTTGGGATATTCTTCGGTCGTGATGACTTTTGCAAGCTTTCCCTTACACAACAATCATATGTAGAGATGCAGATTTATTTTCCTTTTAAACAATTAATTTCTCATAATTTTACCTAAAAGTTTTGTGGGGTATGATTACAAGAAACCTCTGGTATCAAAAGACACACAGCAGATTTGGTAGCCCTCAAAACCCAACTCATGCTATTGACACATATACATACGCTTCCCAGGCAGGGATGCTGTACAAGTCTAGTATTTGGATCTGAATGTATGCCACTGGCCAATACTTTTAGCAGCTACATTCTCACCCTTTAAAACGAGGCTTGGGAGTGAATATCCACACCAGTTGTACTTTTCTTGGCAGAATGCATGGAGCTCTAGAATGTTCTCCTCTTAGGACATTATTACCAGCACATTAGCAAGCAACGGGTCCACAGTACAGCCACCTACTACTTACAGTTTTCTTTCTGTTAAAAGAAAAGGTACTCAGGGGTATAAAGGGGTATAAAACAAACCCACAAATCTGGGGTGCTTTGTTACTCCAGCCCCAAATACTTTGGTGTAAAATAATACCCTTGTAGGGATAGTTTCAGAAAACTGTTTCAGAGAATCATTTTAAGTGTTCTGAAGAGATGCAGCCTTTCCTACTGGAGAACCAGAAGAATATTTACCATTACAACAGAGAAATATATTCTTGTGGTGGCAAAAGTATCACAGGTACTAACAGCAGTTATTAATGTTAGATCTTTCCTGCCTTGTGTGGAAGTGTGTTTTCAGGCTCTGTGTGGTTGGGCATTGTGAAACACAATGTGCTCTGTCACCACCCAAACTGGTTTTTTGGGGCGAGACATCTACAAGGCAAAAGCCCATTCACAAGCACAGATTTGAATTGCTAGCTTGCCCAACAGAGTGACCTAGTCCTGGTAAGAAACAGTACTGCCCTTTAACTAACATTTATTCCATGAAGATAGATCCAGGTGGTCAGCCATGCTGGTCTGAAGCAGTAGAGTCCAGTGGCACCTTTAAGACAAAGGTTTATTCAAGCTCATACCTTGAATAAACCTTTGTTGGTCTTACAGGTGCCACTGGGCTCTACATTTGTTCAACATTTATTCCAGTGTGAGCTTTCCAGAATCAGAGCTCAGTTCATCACATGCTGTGAATCAAGTCCACTTATTGATCAGGAAAATTACAGAAGGGTAAGGCAGGCAGAGAATGGCTTGATACAAATCTCATCACAGATCCTTCAGGTGTGATTCTCTGTCTAAGAGACTAGACTGGACTAGCTTGTTACACATAATGGATGATGAGAGAGGTCAGAGCTTCCAGCCTCACATAGGGTGCCAATAAACAAAATGTAATTAATAGGATAACCAACAATTAGCTGAGGAAGAAACAGCCCAAAACATAAGAAAATAAACTTCAGTATGATACAACATATTGAGATCAGCCAATTAAAGGTTTTTTTTAAAGCTGGTCCTGTTGAGCTATTTGAAATGACAGTAAGTGAGGAAACTCCAGTCTCTGTTTAGGCATGAATGATAGAAAGGTGTTTTAATTTCTTGATTAATTCTAATGCAGTACCTTTGTGTTGTATAGTCCCTTTGAGGTTTTGTTGTTCTTGTTTTTCGTACAACAATAACTGCAACTGTATGTTCAGGAAGGTTAAAAGGTTCCCCCACCATGTACAAACACTCTCATAAACTTTGTAAAAGGAAATATATTATGAACCTGGGATTCAGATGTTTTCATCCTGGAGCTGAGCTTGTAAAAATGTGTCAGCAAAGTCAAACATACATATTGATATGAATGTTTAATTAATTTGTATGTCCTGTTTTGTAGCCTTATGACAGACAGGAGGCATTACATGGGGTTTTCAGGGGTTTCAAAACAATATTCAGCTTCCATGAAAATCAATGCTAACCTCCATTTGATTGCAATTTTTTAACACGTAACAGCAGGAGTACATGAAAAAAGTAAAAAGGAAATTTATGTACCTGAACATAAGTGATTTCCAGTGACTGAATAGCCTACTAAAGTTCAGTGAGATTCCCAACCAGTTATTTTCAATCATCAGCATTTCTCAGGACAAACTAACAAGAGAATTGCTGTGGTGGAGTGGAGGAGAGACCTGGGGAGCAATCCCAGCCATGTTTATTTAGAATCCTACTCAGGTCTAGTCAGTAGCGTCTAGTCCAGAAAAGTCAGTGTTCATAGGATGGCACTGCTAAATCCCAGTTTAGGTATGGCCACTGGACATTACTATTGTTCAGCATCTGTTCTCATTCAAGAACTACATGCTGTAAGCCATGAAGTGTTAAAGAACTGGATGTCCCAAAGCGTACATATTTAGACCTTTCATTTTGGATCGGGCAGTTTTAAGAGTGAATCCTGGTGTTGTTTCCAGCACTTGGATGGAACTTTCCCTCCTTGGGGCTGCCAGGCAGGGATGGACCTTGGGGAGAGTGACATTTGGGGAAGGGGAAGAGCTCCACCATTGAGTTCCCCCTCTGAAGATGCCCTAGTTTCCAAGGGAACTGATCCCTGTAGTTTGGAGATCAGTTGCAATTTCAGGAGATCTCTGTGCCCCACCTGGATGTTGGGAACCCGACTTTCTCACTTGTCATGTGCAGAAGGGAGTGGAAACAGAGAATTACATGCCGGCTACTTTGGAGAATGACTTCTGTGAACAACCCCCAGGCATTCATGCCCAGTTCTCAGCATTCAGTAATATGGGGTCACCATGAGCATAGAGCTTCAGCTTCTCCATAGTAAATGGTCATCTGAATTTCTCCTTAGGGACAAACAGCAAAGGGCAGCAGCCTGTTTGAAACAAGCAGACTCTGAGATTCTTCTGATATAGATATTGTCCCCATGGGAATGGTTTTGGAGTAATTCCTTCAGAGGAAAATATGGTTTTTTTAAACATTGAAATTGCTTATTCAAAAGGATTTTTTTTGGACACTCCATGAACAGAAGCTAGTAGGAATCCAATATCCCTACTCACATATTCCTAGAAAATCTGCAGGGATGACCAATACAAATGTAACAATTTCCATGCAATTTTCAGAGCACCCCTTCCATAGATGAAACCTTGCCAATAGTCAGGTGCCCTTCGCAAGCTGAATCAGCAGCCACCCACCACTACTTGTCCCACTGCCACATTAAGCCATGGTGTGCCTTGTTATGCCACACTAATCCATACATGAATCCATCCTGTAATCCTCGGAGTAATATTGCTCTGGTTTTCTGTTGAGGAATGAAAAATATTGTGAACATTTTAAAAACCGTCTGGTGCAGTTGCTACGAGTGATTCTATGAGATGAAAGAAGCATGAAGGAGGCGTTCCAGTGTTTTCCTAATGACATGTCAAAAGTGAAGAGGTAGGAGAGGTGTGGTTAGCAGCTTTGCAGGTATCATGTTTGCTCTGTCCTGGTTACCAGCCTTGCAAGCTAACTGTGACATCTGGAAGCAGAATCATTTTGTCCCTCCCTGCTCAGCCTGCCCTTCTTCTACTCCATCCAACACATCCCTATTGTCTTCTGCTGCCTTCTTCATCAGGTTTGCCAAGCCCTGATGTGCAGAAAAAGCGTCAGCTCACATCCAAGCTGCAAGAGGCTTATCTATCATGAGATTTAAAATAATACATTTTTAGATTGCTTTTATTTGCCATCTAGTGTCTAAGGCTTTAGATGACACTGAGGTCAGACATTTTTTATAATAGATATATGTGGTAGAGAAGGAAAGGAAGGGGGAAATAATGGATGAGATTCTCAAGATTTGAGCAGCTATATATTAAGAAAAGATGAGTATGACCTAGAAGAACAGCAGTCTTCTGCGAGACCTTATTTGAACACTGACCCTCGCCAGAGCCGATATATGCAATCACATACCTTTAACTTAGCAGATATCATCAAAGTTGATACTTTTACTGAAGCATTAATACTAATACGAATGCATTTCTTTGACAGTTATATAGACAGTAAAACTCAGGTCTATGCTCAAGACCAGCTTGAAGAGAATAAGACAGGGGTGTTGAACTCATTTGTTATGAGGGCTGGATCTGACATAAATGAGACCTTGTTGGGCTGGGCCATGTGTGTCATAAAATGTAATGCCAGGTAGTGGAGATATCAACTTTATAAAGGACACAAACGCAAAGGGTTTTTTTAACTTAAAATAAAACATGTTTAAAATATTAGCACTCTTGCAATATTTTGTTTATTTAACAGTCTGATAACTGACACCCCTTGCTCTGAATTATTGCATCAAAATGTCTGTACTGTTGCAATCTTGAGTATGCTGTTCAGGTGCGTATCTGTAAGCTGTAAACCTACAATGACACAGCAGCAGCAGAACTGGAAGAAGAAGCAGCAGAAGACAGCCAGTTCCACTGCGGACCTCATAGAAGCCTTCCAGGGGCCTGAACCGGCCCCTGGGCCGCATGTTTGACATCAGTGGAATAAGCATTTATTTTCTTATTGATTATACACATGTTCAGAGAGAGAAAAAGATACACCTTATATTTCCAGTGACAGTCACCAGTGACATGTGCTCTAAAAGAAGACAGAGTCAGGATTCAAAATGATCTAGATAGGCTGGAACAGTGGGCTGAGACAAATAAAACAAATTTCAATAGAGATAAGTGCAAAGTCCTACACTTAGGTACAAAAAATCAAAGGCACAGATATAGAATGGGAGGGACTTGGCTTGACAGCAGCATATGTGAAAGGGATCTAGGTGTTCTGGTTGATCACAAGCTAAACATGAGCCTGCAGTGCGATGTGGCTGTGAAGAAAGCTAATGCAATCTTAGGATGCATTAACCAGAAGCACTGTGTCCAGATCAGGGGAGGTGGTAGTTCTGCTATATTCTGCTATGGTCAGGCCTCACCTGGAGTACTGTGTCCAGTTTTGGGCACCACATTTTAGGAAGGATGTTGACAAGCTCAAAGGGCTTGTATATTATTCTCTTCTTTTCCATTTTATCCTCACAACAAACCCTTGAAGCAGGTAAGGCTGAGAGAATCCAGCAACTGACATGGGAAAGTGGGGATTTGAACCTGTGTTTCCCAGATGCTAATCTGACTCTCTGACTACTACACCACACTAGCTGTCCACAGTGCCACCCGCTCACCAGATTTTGTGCAATAGCTCCCAGGCAACCTCTTATTAAAAGAGGTACGGTTGAAGAATATGAATGATGCTGTTCTCTGTATAGCCCATCAGCAGCAATGACAGTGGGTCACAGGCTGGAAGTGGTTTGTAGGCTATATACTGAATACCACTAAAGCACGGCCTTGTTCCCTACAGCCTTCTTCAGTTTTCTGTTCTATCTCTACCTTAACTCAGTGAATCCTAAACAGTTGTTGGCCAGGCAATGTGCTTTCATAGAAATTAAAAATAACCACGTGGCTGTTTACAGGAGCTTTGTGGTTTCATCTTCAGGGAGCCATCAGGTAAGCATTCTTCACAGATGGTGCCTGACTTTGGAACTCCTTTCTCAGGACCATTTCACACCTTATGACCTCCCAGTGGAGAGTACTGAAAATTGCATTCATGTGATACATAGTATCTGTAAGGCATTTAAACACCACTTTACTCATGGTTCAACATAATTGTGTGCATATCAGTGCCACCACACAGTCCTGGAAAGTCTCCACACAATTAGGCCTATCCATGCAGAAAGCAGCTTTCAAGTATTACAAGGAGGAGGAGTTGGTTTTATACTCTGCTCTTCACTACCCAAAAGAGTCTTGGAGTGGCTTACAATTGCCTTTCCTTCCTCTCCCCACAACTGACACCCTCTGAGGCAGGTAGGGCTGAGAGAGTTCTGAGAGAACTGTGACTGACCTAAGGTCACCCAGCCGGCTTCATGTGGAGGAGGAATGGGGAATCAAACCCAGCTCTCCAGATTACAGTCCACCATGCTTAACCGCTACACCAAGTTGGCTCAAGTAGTCTTGAAATCTGATTTGTTGACATTTGGACAAGGCCTCTGTTTTGTTTTTAAATGGTATGTTCTCTAAGCATCACTGTGGTTTTCAACTTTTGTTTTCTCTGTGTTCCATGAGCATTGCATGAATTTTGTTCAGTGGATATATTTATGTACATGTTCAGAGGCCTGTCTTGGGCCACTTGTTCTCCACAGCTACACCACTGTCTGGAAGGATTACTTGCCCACGAAGGGAACTCTGTATTACTGAAATGTATAGCCCAGAAGATGTTAATTTAGAGTGCAGCAGGTACCCCAATATTTGATTTTCATAATGTTGAAGCAGTATTCATTGCTATTATTCTTAAGCAAAATGCTTGTTCTGTAGAAAAGCAGAAGCAGGATGCTGAACTGATGAGGTCCCATGGACCCCAGAGTTCAAGGACTGGCTATAGTCCATCATTGCTAATGCTGCAGTGTCTTTCACAATGCCAGATTTGTTATAAATAACTAATATTTTAATTATTATTTAAAAATGTCAATAGAGTAAAAAAAAACCCTTTAACATTCCATGGGTGAGCTTACAAGTGGAGTCCACATTCTTGCACTGGGAGGCTAAAGTGCTTTACTTAATATCTGAACACTTGCTCCTTACTGAACATTAAAATACAGTCTTCTACATGCTTGTTCTGTAGCCAATAATGCGGAAACCTTTCAGTAATTCCTTTTCCTTTGTTTGAAACAAATGGCCTTCTTTCTTCAGTTAGCCTGCTATGCTGGAGAGACCGAGAGCATACACACTTACACATGTCTAAACCAAAATTAATGGAGCTGTGGTGCAGTTAAGGATTTCTGATTAAAAATGAAATTTAGGAGTGAAATTGAGATGCCGGTTTAAAAAAAAACATTATAAATATTCAAATGTTTGCAAAATGTATTAATGTCACCATGATGATGGGTATAATTGTTAATTACACTGGGGTGTTGGGCTTTATAAAATTAATGCAAATATTGCCCTAAAGCAGTTGCCAGCAGTATAAAGACAATGACATATGGTATATGGGAATCAGAAAATAAAACACGCCTCTCAGCTCTCCCACCACAATCTGATAAACAGGCAGGAGAAAAGTGAGAATCATAAACATGTAATGGATTTTTTTTAATTGCCAGGTGGAGTACAAATGTCATCACATTTTTAAGGTGATGCTAATTTTTTTAATCTAAGAGCTGGATTGATACACTATTTGTAATAATCAGTCTATTTTTAGGTCAGGATTGCCCCTTTCTTTTGTCCATTTACTCAGGTACTCAGTTTTTTTCAAAAGAAATTGTGCACATGTTGTTTTTCCTAATATTAGACCTCAAGGCATTCTTGGGACTTTCTAGTAGGCTGCATAGATATATTGCAACAGCAACTTAAAACAAGCAGCGGCTTTCTCTTAAAACTCCCATTCGTCTTGTAAAGACGGCTCTGCAATTCAGTATAGAAAAACTGCAGATCAGATGTGTACAGCTAGTAAACAAGAGACGACTGAGAATCCGAGTATCACATGCAGTCGAAGGTTTACGGTAGTACATTAGCCCGGCTGCCTTCACAAGTCTTTGAGGTTCCGCTATATTGATGCCAAGCAAAGTGCGACAGTAGGTTACAAACATCCTGGAAAATGTCAGAATTTACATGTTTACAGCCATATTAATTTCTGATACCTTGACGGACTCAGATATTGCTAAGGGAAAAGTAAATACAAGAAGCTCCGCCTTTCAAACATAAATAACTTTTACTGCTCAGCAAAAGACGAACGTCTTTCTCTCTCTCTTTCTCTGCATATGACTCAAAAGAGCCGATTCCCCCCCCCCCCTTCCGCGCCCATCCAACCTAAGGAGAAGCAATGCACCACAGAGAAAACATTGAATAATTCGCTTTGCAATCTAGCAGGAATTTACAAGGAGATCTACCATTGGCTCTCTCACTGCACAAACAGGAAAGGACTGGACTCTGATATTTCCCGTCGCGGCACCCATTCGTGCCCTTATTGTTATGGCACTTCTTTTAACTTGGCGAGCACCGTACACGCCAGCAAGAACTCTACTGCTTTAAGCGGAGACTATGACATCATCCGACCACAACTCCCAACAAGGACACTCGCTCGGTTGCAGGCCCCGCCCATTGATCTCCAGGCTCAGCAACGCGTGACATCATGGGGATAAAGAAGCTTCTCATTGGCAGAGATGCCAGCAATAGTCGCGCCCACCGGGTTAGATCAAGACCAATCAAAAGAGAGGAGTTTGTCTCCATGTGGAAACCATGTGGTTCTAAGAGGGGGGGAGGAGCTGAGGCCGATTATACTGTAACCCAGCCAGGCGGCTCAGAGTGCACCCGAGGAAGCGGCGGTGTGTGCCGTGGCCTCAATGAAACTTTGCAGGCGGCGGGGGCGGGGGCTGGGTCTGTGAATAGACGCTGCCAATGTGTCAGTGCCTTGTTTTCGTCTTCAGAGAGTTGCACCAATCTGTGCTGGAGAGTCTCATTAAAAAGTTTTAGAAATACAAACGGGTAGTGGGCTCTGAAAACTGTCGTTGCAGCTCGGAGTTTGCAAGTACACGACTAAACTACCATTGCGTCATGTTGTTTTGTTTAATTCCGCAAAAGAAATAGAAAAACAAAGGAAAATGTTATGTATCTTCTCCGGCTACTGAAGTTATCACGGGAGGGGGGGAATTAGATCCAACAAACCTCCAGAATGCAACGGGAGCAGAGGGGGTGCAGGACGCCACTGAGGCGCTGTTATTAATGGTTGTACTGCTTGCAAGGGCCAATGTAGATTTTCCCCCTTGAGCCAAATGGCCCTGGGGTACATCCTAAAATGTTAGCGATCCCACACACACACAAACCCCTATGACTAACAGCCCTGTTTACATCCGATCACAAATGTAGATAGGCCTTTCTGGTGGAGACACCTGGAGACTTCGATTTAGGCAGGCGATGAATGACGAGATAAGGGCATGAATGCGTGCGTGTCGTCTACCACATAGTACTGGCTGCTCAGAAGAGGCTATATAAAAATACTACGAACTGACAATATAATATGCAGCAGCACCAAACAGAGCTTCCACTGTAAGCAGGAGCTGCTCTTTGGGGCCGTAGCTGAACTGTTGTCAGCACCCACCAGCTCTGTAAAAAAAAAAAAACACCGGGCCTGGCTGTGTTCAATGCTGAAAGTGCTAGGCGCGCAGGCTTGTGGCTTTGGCTATGACGGGTGTTAACTGAAGGCTTTTTTAAAAAAACAAAACCCTGCAGCAGTAAATAAGACAAAAGGGCCTGGGAGATGGAGAACAACGTAAAGATCGAGTGAATGTTTAAAAGTCTGGAGGGGAGAGAATAGATACTTTGGAGCCCCACTGTTTGTTGTTGTTTGGCTTTGTTGTGAGTGCCGGCACTGGCGAGCATGCGAGGCTGACCTAGTTCATCGAGTTATAGACACCCTCACCTGCACTAATGAAATGAGGTGACCACATAAACTGATTACTCCCATCCTAGACAAGTTGCTTCGAGCGACAGGCGCCAGCATCAGCCTGTCTCTAACCCCCCCCCCCCCCCCCCTTTTGGGCCCCCCCCCTTTT
>NW_015170961.1:36489-46008 GCF_001447785.1 Gekko japonicus
GCGTCCTCAGGGAAAAAGAGAAGTGGGGGGGGGGGGGACCTTCACTCCATTAACTTAGCTTATTCCCCTGGAGTAATCGGGGCGGTGTTAAACTAAGGGCCTCGCATCTCGATTCGAAAAGTCTGGCTGGGCGACCGAGGAAGAACTGGATTTACAAGGAAACAAACAAAAAAACCTGCCTTCTAAAAATATTTCCATTGATGACAGCGAGGCCTTTGCTATGGGGAGGGAAGGCTTTGTGGAGTCTTGGCCCTCTACGCCAGCCTCCGGGAAACAATACACATATATCCACTAATTCATTAAAAAGAGAAAGCGAGAGCGATCAACAAAGGCTAAGCTACTTTAACTGCAATGGAAATTTACACGGGGGGGGCACGAAGAGAAGGGGGAGCGCTGAAGCTGTAAGGCCCGGTTTCTCGGATGACCCCACACAACAGCCTGCGAGCGAGCGAGAGATTGAAACATACAAATAATAAACTTGAACCGGGCGTGGGGGAGGGGGGGGGAGAGACTTCGCTTTTCCCGATTGCAGGGGCCGAGGCGATGCATCTCGTTATTTATTTCCTCCTTCTTCCTCCTGACCTTGGTTGTTATTAGACTAGACTGAACCCCCGGGTCGGGTGGTTAAAACGATTCCCTGACATTATTGTTCTAAGAGTCTGTTCAAAGACGTTGCAAACCAGCGATTCTCTGTGGATTATGATTTTCGCTGACAGCAACATTAACCCGGAGAGGGAGGAGTGTTTGGCAAATCCTTTTTCCACAAAGGGGGGGGGGATTGTCCACACGTACATATCTATTCGTGTCTTTCCTTTTTGTTCCTTTGACTTACACTCGGCTGGGTTTCCTTTCTGCACTATGCTGAGAGGAGAGAGGGAATCACGTCCTCTCGGCCGCGGGGGTGGGGGAAGGAGGACGCAAGAGTTGAAACACATAAACAAGCATTCTCTCTCTCTCTCTCTCTCTCTCCGTTTAGAAAAAAGCTTCTAAGTATATTCGCTTTCCCTGGTCGATCACAAAGTTTGCTTTTAACACTGCCCCTTTCCCCCACCCAAATCAATACCTTAGTTTGGTCGGAGCTTTCTTTTTTTTTTTTAAACACATACAGAGCATTTGATGAAAGCTTGAGATTTTACAAATCCATGCCTTCAAAATGCATCTATGACATGAGCACATTGTTGGGGGGGTCACTTTATAGATATTACGGTTGTTGTTTTCTTTTTCTTTTTTAAGGAAACTAAACAAAATCAGGTTTCCTTCGATGAATTGTTTTCTATAGAGACTTCTTGGTGCATAATATATACATATTATATACAGAGCATTTTTACTGGACCTCATATGGGATTGTTACGATGCAACTAACCCACGGTTTAGCCTGGACGGGTAGCCTCAGCTCCCTCTGTCTTGTTGCATCTTCACAAACATTTTCTTCATTTTCTGTTGTCATCGCACATGCCTGGCTGTTGATTTTTTTTATTTTTTATTTGGTAAGGAGCCGCAGAAGAAGGAGCCAAACAAAACCAAAACTCCACTTACTTTTGTTTTCCTTCTCGATTTGCTCCAGGTAGCTGGCTGCTTCCAGCAAAATCTGCACATTCTGTAGGAAAGTGTTGATCTTCTCCATGGAGTCTTCACTGCTGGTGTTGAATATGTCACTGAACGGGCACCTGGACATATTATCTGCCACTGGCAGTTGCTGCTGCTCCTGCTGCCCTCGAGCAGGCTCCACAGCATCATCCTCGCATTTGAATTCCTTCCTCGGCCTGCCACGTTTCCCCATTGCTTCTGCAAATGGAAACTTTGAAATTTTTAAAGCCCTTTTGGCCGACTTTCTGTTTCTCTCCTCTTGTTGCAGTTTGTGTGTGAGTGTGTGTGTGTGTATGTCTAGGAGAGATTGAATGAATCAAGGGACCTCTTCATTCAAAGACTCCGGGCAGGTCCTAGTGCTCGTTGATTTCTTTCTCTCCCTCTCCCTCAAAGAAGGTGAATTTAACAGTCTGTCATTCTTTCTTGCGTTCTGTTTCCAAGAGCCGAATGTGTTCGCCTCAAAAGACATTGTATAAACCTCCCATCACAATAAACCCATAGAATTTCAGACTAGAATATCACTTTTTATTTTTAATTCTATTAATCATTGGTTAAGATGCTGAACTGCAGGCTGTGGAAGGTCGGTAGTTCAGCAGTTCGAGACCCGAGTGTCCCGCATGACGGAGTGAGCTCCCGTCTTTAGTTCCAGCTCCTGCCAACCTAGCAGTTCGAAAGCAAGAAATTGCAAGTAGATAAATAGGTACCACTTCAGTGGGAAGGTAACAGCGTTCTGTGCGCCTTGGTGTTTAGTCATCCCGGCCACATTACCACGGAAACGTCTTCAGACAGCGCTGGCTCTTCGGCTTTGAAACGGAGATGAGCACCGCAACCCTGGAGTCGGATTCGACTAGCTTTCGAGCAAGGGAACCTTTACCTTTATATGACAGTGTGGTGCAGTGATCAGGGTACCGGGCTGGAAGACCTGAGATCAAATATCTCCACTCATTGGAGGAATGTGGGCCGCTCATTCTCTTTCTCTCAGCCTATGTCAAGGTTGTTGTGAAAAACAGGAGCACTGTCTATACCTCTGCACTTTAGAGGAAGGACGGGATAAAATGAAATATTAAATAAACTCAATAGCAGTCCCACATAAAACTGATTAACATACATCTATTGCACATACATGAACACAGAAAAATTGTTTGTGACTGACTAGGCCAGTGGTGGCGAACCTATGGCATGGGTGCCAGAGGTGGCACTCAGAGCCGTCTCTGTGGGCACGCATGCCATTGCCCCAGCCAGGCCCAGACCATCATTAAAGTGTCGAATTCTCTGCCAAATAATTTTAAGGAAATCAAAGCATTTGGGATTGCTTTCCTTACTTTGTTTGGATCATCTTAAGTTAACGTATGAGTTGTTTTTTCTAAAGTAAATCCTCAGTACTCAGGTTAAATTGCCGTGTTGGCACTTTGTGATAAATAAGTGGGTTTTGGGTCACAGTTTGGGCACTCGGTCTCTAAATGGTTCGCCATCAATGGACTAGGCTATCCACACTGATTTCTTCCTAAGAGGTGTTTTCTCTACATAAAAGTTTAAAGAAATGGCCCATAGAAAGTCTTGTATCTCTCTTAAGCTTAGCTGACTATTAAAAAAACATGTTAATTACTTTTTAAAACTTGTTATAAGAAATCCATTTTTAAAAGATTGTCATAGTAGTTAATATTTGGGACTTGCTATTATTCTTGTACCTGGCTGTCTCTTGCAGAAGTCATGGATGTTATAGGGGACAGCAGATGGTGTAACTGACATGCAAATTTTGCTCTGCCCCTGTTATAGTGCCAGTCACTGCTTCTGAAAGGTTGCTTAAGCAGGCAATCTCTCTCCCCTCCCCACTTTACTGTGCTGGCCAGGATCCTGGCTGCTGACAAGATAGCTGGCCAGGATGGGGTTTGGTAGGAACCGGAAGGCAGAGAATCTCTCTGCTTACCTCCCCCTGATGCCTCAGATGTTCTCCTAGACAGGACTTGAATATGTCAGAAAGATTCTCCGAGGTGATGAGGAGTGGGTGGGAGAAGCTCTTCCTGTTTGTGCTCCCTGCCTGCCCAGCTGGGATGGCAACTAAGCCTTCACTAGGAGCCCCTGCAGTAAATCGGGAGGCAGAGGAAAACGTAGGAACAAAAAATGAAATAAAGAACCAAATGAGGATGATACTGAAAATAATTAAATTGATTTTTGCAAAAAAACAAAACAAAACTATGACGCGATGAGAACACAACCCCTAATTTTATTTTGAGTATTGTTATTCAGCACTAACAATGCAATATCCTGTTCTTGTGCAAGGTAAGGAGGAGGTAGCCTTGCTCAGAGGGAATAATGATTTTTTTGGAATAGATGCAATTTCCAGTTGCTGGGAAGGTCACACAGCCTAGAACTGAAAGTGGGGGGAGAGTTTACAAAATGAGAGTACAGAGCTTAGAGGTGGGGATAGTCATCAGATTATTTCCCTGAATTTCAGGAACCTATACGAATGCTTCCATCTGAGTGGTATGGAGGACATCACCCAGACTCTAAAAGTTAGAAATGGGATGCAGAATACTTCTAAAATATTTCTAAACTGACTTGGGAAAATATGGTCAGTGCTGGAACAAGCATTAGCCAATAGGTCCTTGTTGACTCTTGCTCTACCACAGTACAAACACCACTGTAAACTTCAGTGGGGGGTTTTAGTTGTTGAAGCACTGTGCACATATGTTACATTTCTTCTGTAATAAGGTACTGCAGTTTGAATACACACAAAAGAAGTATTTGCTGAGGGAAAGACACTAGGATCTCATGAACGAACTGTTAACAAAAGTGCACTGACTGAAATAAAACAATAGAAAGGTCCTTACATCACTTACCACACAAAGACTGCAATGCTCTGACTTAAGAACACATATGAGAGAGGTATAATTTCTCATAGTATACATATTCATTATTTTGACCTCAGTGCCATTTCTAGTCAAACAGGCTTTGCAGGCTTATGAAGCATAACAACACCAGTGAAGCTGTGAATAGAAATGGAAGTGTGATTAAAAGCACACACTGTGGGCCTCTGTCATGTTACTTCGGCTCTGGAAAAAAAATCACTTGTCTCTAGTCTTGGAAATAATATTTTAATAAGCCTTAATTCTTCCACACTTTCTTTAAGGGCTGTGTTGATGATTCGCTACATTGTGACATACAAATATATCTATATACTAATTCCCAACTGTCCCTTATGCGTGTGGATACTTATTTCTGCAGATAGGGGGCTCACTCTCCCCCAAAATGTTTTTCTACAGACTCAGGGGACTCTGTCGGTCTGAAGAAAAATCCAAAAACTAAAAAGAAAAAAACCTAAAAAAAACCTCAGGGAGGGTTGAATTCCCCCCCCCCAATACCTTTTGAAATGGTTGCCGCAGGGATCTCCTTCACGCCCCACCACATCAACAATGAGTGATTAGAACGTTCAGAGGGCGAGCGAAGGCTTTTAACTGGTTCTGTCAGTAAAAGGCAGGGAGAGGGGACAGGGCCCTTTTCAGGCCTATTTTGGCCTTTGAAGGAGGGAACCTTGGGGGCAAGCCTAACAAGGGTTGCCAGTGCCAGGTGGGGAAATTCCTAGAGATTTTGTGGTGGAGTCTAAGGTGGGCTGGGTTTGGGGACAGGAGAGGCCTCAGCTGGATATAGTGCCACAGAGTCCACCCTCCAAAGCATCCATTTTCTCCAGGGAGACAGATCTCTGCTGTCTAGAGTTCAGTTGTAATTCTGGGGGACCTCCAGGTCCCACTTGGAGGTTGGCAACCCTAGGCCTGGCAGCACCCTCTGGGTGATTTGATGCTATCTTACTTTCATGACTCAACTAGGCCTGGCTGCTTGCTACTGTTCATCAGCAGCCACCCTATGAAGCATCAGCAGCCACCACTATGAAAGTGGTGCGGCAGTTAGAGCTTCAAAGTAGGGTCTACAAGACCCAGGTTTAGATTCCCATCTTGCTGTGAAAGCTGACTGGGTGATTTTGGACCAGTCACATACTTTCAGCCTAACCAACCTCACAGGGTTGTTGTGCAGATAAAAAGGAGGAAAGAATAATGTAAGCTGCTTTGGTCCCCACTGTGGAGAAAGACTGTAATTTTCCTAGGTAGAGGCTGGGGGGGGGGGGGGAGGGGGGGGGAAGATGGAAAGCTGAAGACAGAGAGTCAGATAAAGGTAGGTCGGCTGTTAGGTGGGAAATAGGGTTTCCAACTCCAGGTTGGGAAATCCCTGGACATTCGAGGGATGGAGCCTGGGTAGGGTTTGAGGTGGGGAGGAACTTGACTGGTATAATGCCATAGACTCCACCCTCCAAACCAGCCATTTCCTCTACAAGAACTACTATGCCAGCCTCCAGAATTACAACTGTTGTCCAGGTTGCAGAGATCACTTACCCTGGATAAAATGGCTGCTTTGGAAGGTCGAGTCTATGACATTATACCCCGCCAAGGCTGCTTCCCCCCACAAGCCTCAGTGTCCCAAGCAGTGTTCCCTCTAAGCTGAGTTAGTGTGAGCTAGCTCACAGTATTTTAGTCTCCAGCTCACACATTTTTGTCTTAGCTCAGGAAGGATTGCTCCAGAGCAAACTAATTTATGCACTAGTCAAATCACTCACAACTTTAATGCCAGTAGATCACAAAGTAGAATTTTTGCTCACAAGACTCCACACCTCAGAGGGAGTATTGGTCCCAAGGCTCCACCCCCAAATCTCCAGGAATTTCCCTACCTGGAGCTGGCAGCCCTAAGGTGAATTGATCTCTATAGCTGGGAGATCTGTTGTGATTCCCAGAGTGGTGCCACTGCTGCTGTGGGGGGAGAGGAAGCAGGTGGGTGGCTGGGAGTACCACCACCACCGCTGCTGCTGCTGCTGTTGTGTGGGGTGGGGGAGGAAGCAGGCAGGAGGCTGAGAGAGTGATGGGGGCAGAAAGAGAGAGTGATGGGGTGGGGGGGGGAGAAAGAGAGAGAAAGAGTGATGAGGTCGCGAAGCAGAAAAACAAAGAGAATGCTGATGGGTCAGAAAGAGAGAGGAAGTAGGCATGGAGGAGAGCGAGAGAGTAAGAAAAGGGGGGACAGAAGGGAGAAAGAGTATGAGAGAGGTAGGGGGAGAGGGGAGAAATCAAAGGTGTGAAGAATGGGACAACCATCCTGCAAGTTTCTTGCTTGTCTCCACTTGTAGACCTATAATTTGCATAATTTATTTCAGTTGTGATATCTGAATTTTCACCAAATTTGCCATATTTTGGGGCATTTCAGGAGTGCTAGAGAAGTACAGAAGTCTGATGGAAAAGAGAATGGGGTAGGGAAAGCAGGATATAAGTAATGGGAAAGGGCCAGAAGCTTAAGAGTAAGGGGAGGAGGCAGAAAGTTATGTAGAGAACAGAAGCATATTTATTCACAAAACCACACCCCCTTGGTCAGCTGACTGTCAGCTCCCATAGCATCCCACAGATCATGGATTACCTAGTTTATTAAGTACATACCAAATGGAAAGTGTGTGAATAGTATTGTGGAATATACACACTTTTCAACATCTATAGGAAACTGATGGGAGAGGTCATTCAGAGTTTTAGGGACAAGTGTCAACAATATAGAGCCAGCACCCAGCTCCATTTCTCCTTTTTACCAGAACCAAGTGAGTCAGTGGAGGTCCTTAACTGTTGCCTAGAGTAAGGGGCTGGATGAGTACCAATAAGCTGAAGTTCAATCCAGATAAGACTGGGGTACTATTGGAGGATAAAAATGGCAGGTTGGGTTTTCACAACTCAACCTGTTATAGGCAGGGTTGTACTCTTTCTTAAGGAGCAGATTATCATTTTGGCTACCATTTAGATTTGGGGCTCAAGTTGGAGGAGAAAACCTTCTCAGAGGCATGTAGTAGGGCCTATAGCCAACTCAGATTGGTTTGCCAGTCCTTTTTCAAAAGTAATTATCTGTGCTCTAATTACATCAGGACTCTGCAATGTACTTGTGGTAGCGCTGCCTCTGAAGACTGTTTAGAAGCTTCAACTGGTTCAAAATGTCTAAGATAGATTCCTTGCATTATCTATAGCAGTGGTGTCAAACTCATTTGTTACGAGGGCCAGATCTGATATAAATGTCTCTTTGTTGGGCCAGGCCATGTATGCAAGCCCCCCTGGGGTGGGCTGGGGTGCAGGGGAAAACTCACATAAGCATACCGGAAAGACAGCAGTGCAGTGCTGGGCAGATGCTCCCACAATGCTTGACTGCTGCAGGCAAAGTTGTTCTGCCATAATGGAGTGGCTCTGCCACTCCCCCCCCCCCCCGCACCCCTTCCCTTGCCTCAGTGCCTTCGGGGCCAGCTGGGGTATTCGTGGTATACTAGTGATGATGGCAGAACTCTAGATAATTCCACAAAGTGGCCACACATCACTTTAAACAGCACATAGGAGAAGGCGGAGCACTGGGCCCCCTCTCCCCTCACCGCTTGTGGCATTTTGTCTCAGAGAGATCAAAATCAACTCAGGAGTCCACCTGGTGCTCCAGGCGCTTCAGAAGGATCACATGGTGTTCCTGTGCTGCTGACAGAGCTAAGAAAACGAGCAGCAAAGCCTCTGAGCACCTGCCTGTGGAGATCATGTGCCATGGTCACCAGTGCCATCTCCAGTCGGAAACCAGCCCTGAAGCCAGACTGAAAGGGTTAAGGGCAGCTGTATTATCCAGGAAACCCTGGAGACACTGTGCCAAACCACCTCCGTCACCTCACAGAGAGGCCTGTATCTTGCAGGACCCTTCACTGGCAAATGGGGTGGCCCCTCCCCCCCCCCCCCCCCCAGCACTCCTTCCCTTGCATCAGTTGCTCGTGGGCTGCATAAGAGCCCTGGATGGTCCGGGTCCAGCCCCTGGGCCTTATGTTTGACATCCCTGATCTATAGAGTCAGTTTTGAGAGATCTGCACTGGTGTTCAGTTAGCTTCCAAGCACAATTCAAAATGCTGGTTCTTATCTATAAAGCAAGTGGCCCAGTGTACTTGAAGGACAGTCTTCTAGCATCTATAGTTGCCTGTCAGTAGAGATCTTTGTCAGAGGCCCAGCTTTGTGCATCCCTCCCCTCCCAGCAGCTGGTAGAGTTAATGTGGGTGTGCATCAGGGACAGGGCTTTTCCTGTGGCAGCACTTAAGTTATGGAACTCCCCCCCCCCTTTCCTGGTGCCTGGCAAACAGATTTTTATTCACTGGGCCTTTGCACCTTGTCTTAATGCTGCCTTGGCTGATTGTTGTAATTGCATGTTTTCCCTTGTCCATTTATGAAACTTCATGGTCTAGTCCGAAATTTTTATTGCCTCTTTAAAGTTTTTTATTAAGTGCTGCTGGCCTGTTTTAATTTTGATATTATTTTAATTGATTTTTGCAGCGCACTTCAAGTACAATTTTCTTCTTGTTGATTTTACTTCCTGACTTCTTTTATAGCTGGGCCTGCTGATACATTTTTATCTTGTGTGTCTATTCATTTTTAAAATTTCTCTGTACTATTTTAAGGTTTTACATTATATCTTGAACTGCCTTGTATATGTTTTTACATTAGAAGTGAGGGGTATAAATATTTTAAACAAATAAATGAATATCCCATTTATGTTTCATATTTCTGGAAGCCTATGTGTAAGGCTTACTCTACAATACCTTTTTTTAACCAAGCGTGTCCAGCAGATACATTAAAATGCCAATCATAGAGACTACTGCCTTTTAATCGCCATGAGAGAGAGAGAGAGGGGGGGGGGAGGGAGAGGGAGAGGGAGAGGGAGAGGGAGAGGGAGAATGGAAGCCTATGTGTAAGGCTTACTCTACAATACCTTTTTTTAACCAAGCGTGTCCAGCAGATACATTAAAATGCCAATCATAGAGACTACTGCCTTTTAATCGCCATGAGAGAGAGAGAGAGGGGGGGGGGAGGGAGAGGGAGAGGGAGAGGGAGAGGGAGAGGGAGA
>NW_015170961.1:49297-66567 GCF_001447785.1 Gekko japonicus
ACCGGTGGCGGCGTCGCTCAGGCGGCGGCTGGCGACGTGCGGCTGTCCGGCGAGCGGCGTGCGCTGCGCTCCTGAGGTCCGGCTTGGCTGCGCGGCTTAGGGTCGTTGTTTGGGAGGGCGATAATCCCATCCTCGTCGCCACTGTTATGTAGTGGGTGGTCGCCCGTACAAACGATAGACTGCGTGGTGGTGCATAGCACGCTTTATTCAGTACACAACAAGAAGGACCGAAACAAACGGCCGGCAGGCCAACTATATACAAACCTGGGGACACCCCCCTGGTCACCATTGGTGGGTTTGAATCTCCCGCCATGGTTCCCATTGGTTCCCCAGTGTAGGGCTAGGATCCTAGTCCCCATTGTTGTCCAGGACTGAAGCTCAGGTGTGTGTGCTGACCTCAGGTGGCGGTCAGTGGACACAACATGATTTCACTTCTGTAGGAAGTGATTACCCAGCTTTCTACATCAGGACTATGTGGCACAGATGCCTTTTCCATTGGGGTGGAGGTGCAACCAGTATCCTACACAGGGCAAGCTAGAGCATGAACTCAGCCTCTAGTTGCTTTCTCTGGATTTTAATCAGGAGGGTGAGGAGATAGACACTACAGACTTCCGCTTAGATGTCCCTTTCCTCCTTCTGATTTGGTTGGAAATTCTCCCACTTTCTGTCTTTCCTACATCATCAATCTTGTTTCTTGTTACCTGCAGAGGCCTTTGTTGTAGCTCATCTCTGGACCAATTGAAAGTCCACAAAGATAACTTGAAAGAGTCCTTAAGGAGACTTACTAGGGTGACTTTGTGAATTTCCTGACATGGGAGAAGTTTCTCACCTTTGGATTTTCTTTCAGCTGCCAAGGAAATGAAAGAATATTCATCAGTGCTTGTGCCTTCGCCAATTTTATAGAGATCCCGGGAGCTTTCCCAGGTATGACCGGGTGGCCCTTTGTTCTCTATTGTGAATGCATCTTTATAATATCACATAATATAGAATTGTCTTCTAACTATTCACAGTATTTAATATATTCTCATCCATGCACATGAGACTTCTTGGCATTTGCTCCAGAAGTACTTTCAGATTAAGTCTCTATTCCATTGGCACAAACATGGCCAGAAATATAGTGGAACAGTTGCCAGACTTGACCAAAAACCCCACAGAAAATGTCTCTGTGCGCAGAAACAGAGCTAACCTGGCATCTGAGTGAAGCATGCCAAGAAGGGAGTTCAGAGACCCAGAACAGAATAGCCTTGGAGAAGAACAAGAAACAAAGAAGTAACACAATTATATAGTCTTGTGTACATTAGAAGCCATCTAACCCATTGTAGATATTATTTGTTGAAGCCTAGATGCAGAGATAATATCAGAATGTCTAACTTTACAGAAATTGATATATTGTCTAAAGATAGGTATGTTGGTTGAGAGCCAAAAGATATTAATATGCATGAGAAACTTGTAATCACTATTTTAAAATAGACTTTAAGATAAAAAGTAGAAAGAATGAACTAACATTTTATATATTTTAAGAAGATATTTTGAGTGTAGATGAACTTACATGGTTGAACTTATAAGATGATGAGTTAGCCAAGGATATGTGCCCTTATCAAGCAGAACAGTTAGCTATTGTTAGAGATGATGTTAAAATCCTATACATAGGAAAAGTTGAACTGATCAAGAACTTCTTCAGATACCTCTTAAGTGCACATTTATATCTGAATTAGGCTTGATCTAAGTCATCTAGAACACCATCGGTACGACCTTTACTAGCAGCTAAATTGTAGTCCATTATGCACAATAACATATTTGGACAAATGTTGCTCAGACTTATGATCATGTTAACTGCATCAGTAATTCCATTTGCTCTACAACTGCTCTAACTTGGAACAACTGATAATATCACAGAGATTAAAACAGAGAAATTGAGTAACATTTCAGAACTGTTAAGTGTCTTTTTATGCTTCTCACTTGCACGATTGGGAATACAGTGGAATGCCCAATGCAATCCTAAATAGAGTCACACCCTTTTATGTCCTCTGAAATCAGTGGGCTTAAGAAGGGTATAACTCTACTTAAGATGGCACTGTTAGGTTGCTGCATCTGTTTCCATCGACAACAACTTCTGTAAATAACATCACACCTTTATTAGCTGAGCCAGTTTGATGTCATAGTAAACAGACTGACAATACATGATGTTGCCATGTTCTTGCAACAACTTCGACAACAACTTCTGTAAATAACATCACACCTTTATTAGCTGAGCCAGTTAGATGTCATAGTAAACAGTGACAATACATGATGTTGCCATGTTCTTGCAACATGAAATCAAACCATGTGGATCCGTTCAGTCAATAAAATACCATATACCACAGAAGGCAATGTCTCCTATCACTGAAGGACTATGCAATGCATATCATTAACAAATATATTTCAAAAATGCCTCAAAACATATATTGAAAAAATGAGGTTTTTTCAGGAAAAGTGAAGATTAAATTTAAAATGCAACAGCAATTTCGGCTCGGTCTCAATGTATGCATACATGTATACATGGAGTAGTAGGCAATCAGAAAATTATATGGATGAGTCTCCAGATTAACTTTGATGAATATTCCTTTTTTGTTTCCACTAAACATTCCACACATGTGGATTGGCACATACATCACACAATGCAAAAACAATTCAGACATGCATACAGTCTTACACTGGAACTGTTACATATCAGACCAGTGGCCACGAACAGCAGATCTATGACAGCAAAATTCTATTCATGGCTCAGGGCTCCTATTGGCCTGATCAAGCCACTCAATGATTTAAACATCAAAGCACTTAGTTTTCTATCTGAGTAAAGTAAGTGGTGTATCAAGATTGGTAGACTTGGCTGGAGTTTCACTGGAAGCGTGTTTCCAGGGGAGTGGTGTAATAAATAAAGTGGTTTCTTTGTTTGAACTCCAGAGAATTTTGATGGATAATAGTAGGGGACAATGTGTTCTGAAAGGCAAAAACCAGGCAGGACAGTGAGATCTGCACTCTCCAAGATAGCCATGTGCTTCTATTGATAAGCACTGTTTCAATGGCAAGCTGTAGGGTGTGTGCGTGTTCATGCATGCCTGTGTATTGTGAAGGGAAAGTACACCTAAGACAACAGGTACAGCAGAATTTGCCTGTTACTGTTCCATGATCTCGGAACAAGTCTTTCAGGCCCTGGAACAGTCAGGCACCTTACTCAAATTTGCCTCTCCTGGCATTATGAGGCCAATCTGTGCTACTCAGCGAAGAGATCACAGACTGAATTCCCATTGACATAATTGATTCAAATCATGAAGGACTGAGTGCCCTGTTTGTTAAAGATATTTTTCTCTTTCTAAAGATAAGTACATTTTCTAAAGGAATAGGCTGTTGTCATATCATCTTGCTGCAAGCAATTATGTCATGGAACGGCTATGTCTTGCTTGATGAAATGCAAGAAGTGAGCAGGAGGAAAAGGTTAAACAAGCTAAACTACCCATGTGAGCTTGAAACAGCGAGTGGTAACCATTCAATTATATTTTATCTTCCTTGTGCATTTTTACACCTAGCTTGCGTAATTCAGAGAGAAACAGAACTGGATAATTTTACTGATTTTTTGAGAAGTAAAAAAATAGTTTCCCTATCTGGTATCTTTCTTTCTTTTTCTTTTTTTTTGCACAGAGCTTGGATTTACATAGGAAGTTTCCCTAATCACAAGGTCTCCTCCATTTAAAAGCTATGTAGGTGCTTCCTCCAGGGAACTGAATGGGGGTGTTCACTCACATAGGAACTCCATGAATGAAGTGCGCTTGGGAATCTGGATCAGGGCATATTACTGTACATAATCATCCAACTGAACAAGAAGTTAATATCTGAAAGCAATTTTTCCCAATAGGGACTTCTTTGTATTTTTCAGTTACTTAGACCTTTATATTATCGCCATGTATATCTGCAACCATGTAATATAGGCTTAGACATAGGTTCAGAAATTATAATGGTGATAACCAGGGGTCATTTCATAGAAAAAGAGCTGCAGGAGCTCATTAGCATAACATATTAGCATATCGCAGGCCTCGGTTCCTGCCGGAGTGCACTGGAGCTCCGCTCCGCCAGTCAGGAGCCCACGGGGAGGGCACATAAACCCCGCCCCCTGCTCCCACCAGCCATCAGTTGGGACACAGTGGGGGGGCCGAAACATTCCCCTGCCTCCCTGAGCGCCGGGGTGGTGGCCTTGGACTCGTAGGGGCAAATTCCACCTCTCACACGAGAGGTCATTCTGGCTCCCCCAGCTCTCCTTCGGGGCTCCTTAAAACGTTAAGGCCGCTGCCACTGTTCTCGGCAGCAGCTGCCAATGCCCACGGGGGGCTGGGGGAAACGTTCTCCGGCCTCCCTGAGCCCCGGGGTGGTGGCCTTGGACTCGTAGGGGCAAATTCCACCTCTCGCGTGTGATGCCGCTCGGACATCACACGCGAGAGGTCATTCTGGCTCTCCCAGCTCTCGGGAGGGGCTCTTAAAAAAGTTATGGCCACCGTCGCTGTTGTCGGTGGCAGCTGCGACACCCACGCAGGGGGGAGGGGAGGGGTGAGACAAAACGTTCCCTTGCCTCCCTGAGCCCCGGGGTGTCCCAACTGATGGCTGGTGGGAGTAGGGGGTGGGGCTTATGTGCCCTCCCCTGGGCTCCTGACTGGCGGAGAATAAAATTACATCCAGTAGAATGAAGTTGAGTGCTAGTTGAAAAAATTAGAAACTAACAAGTCACCATGGTCGGATAATGTTCACTCAAGTTTGAAAATACCGAACTTAACAAAAATATGTAATATCACTAAGATCCTATTAGCAGAGAACTGAGGATAGCCAACATAACACCAGGTTTTAAAAAGAGATCCAGGAAATTACAGACCTGTCAACCCAATTTCTGTTCCATTGAAAATGATAGAAAGTATGGCTAAACCTAGAATTTTTAAGCACATAGAAGAAGGAGAGCCAGTTTGGTGTAGTGGTTAAGTGCATGGACTCTAATCTGGGAGAACTCCTCCACTTGCACCTGCTGGATGACCTTGGGCAAGCCATAGTTTTGGCACAGCTGTTCTTGAAACAGAGCAGTTTCTCTCAGAGCTCTCTCAGCCCCACCTACCTCACAGGGTGTCTGTTGTGGGGAAGGGAAGGAGTTTGTAAGCCACTCTGAGACTCCTTTGGGTAGTGAAGGGTGGGGTATAAATCCAATCACTTCCTCCTCCTCCTCCTCTTCTTCTTCTACTAATTATGAAACAGCATGGCTTCTGCGAATGGAAACCCTCTCACTAACGTTTTAGAATTTCTTGGTACTCTAAAAGACATGATATACATACAGTACAATCCTAATAGTCCTGATCTGGATAACCTGATCACTTCAGATCTCAGAAGCTAAGCAGAATCAGCCCTGGTTAGTATTTGGATGGGAGACCACCAAGGAAGTCCAGGGTTGTTGGATAGAATGTCTCTTGCCTTGAAAGCCCTACAGGGTTGGCTGCATCTTTAGATGTACTTTATTTTTTTGGTAAACAAAATTTTTTATTTTTTCCATAGGAATACAACATTTAAATTAAACCATTTCATTTTTCCATTGTTTACCCCATTCCCATCTCCTCCCCTCCCTTCCGTGGCTTCCCGCAATGCTTCCCCCCCATTTCACATTACTTTACATCAATTATATCATTTTTCTTATCATTACAATCTCAAGATAACTTCATTTGACTTAATATTGATCTAAACATATTAAGTTTTGTTTCACATCCCAGTTCTTTTCCAGATATATTTTAAAGTCACTCCATTCTTGAAAAAAAAACGTCGTCTTCATCGTTGTTCAATTTTTTTGTAATTTTATCCATTTCAGCCATGAACAGAACTTTTTGTATCCAGTCTTCTATCTCTGGTATTTTCTCTGTTTTCCAAAATTGTGCATATATCATTCTCGCTGTTGTTATTAAATACCAGAGTAAAGTCTTTTTAGTCGTATTGACTTCTTCCATTTTCAGTCCCAAAAGCAGAATTTCTGGTGCTTTTTTGAAAGAGCATTTCAATATTTTTTGTATTTCCCTGTGGACTTTTGTCCAAAAGTCTACAGCTTTCTCACAAGTCCACCACATATGGTAAAATGAGCCCTCATGGGTCTTACATTTCCAACATTTATTTGACATAGTCTGGTTCATATTTGCAATTTTCTTCGGAGTCATGTACCACCTATACATCATTTTATAACAATTCTCTTTGACATTGGTACAAGGCGATATCTTAATAGAATTTTTCCACAAATATTCCCAAGTTTCAATAGACACTTCCTTATTCATATTTATTGCCCATTTTATCATTTGCTCTTTCACAGTTTCATCTTCAGTAAACCATTTTAACAACACTTTATACATTTTAGAGATATTTTTCCCCCTTTACTTTCCCAAACATTTTCCATTTCATTTTTTTCCTCTCTAAAACCATAATTTTTTTTGTCTGATCTAAAAAGATCATAAATCTGCATGTATTTCAACCATTCATAATCATATTGAATTTCATTCTGCTTTTTCATTACCCATTCTGTTCCCTCTTTTTTAATTAAGTCTTTATATGGCAACCAGTCCTTACCTCTCTGTCTTGAGTAAGATTTTAACACTTCTACCGGTACAATCCATAATGGTCTTACATCACTGAAATATTTTTTATATCTCAGCCATACCACAAATAATGCTTTTCTCACCACATGAAGCTTAAAAAAGCTATCCATTTTTGTCTTATCATACCACAAATATGCATGCCAACCAAACCTACAATCATGGCCTTCTAGCCCCAATAGCTTATCATTCTCCAATTTCACCCATTGTTCCATCCAGGTTAGACAGACCGCTTCATAATAGAGTCTAAGATTTGGTAGCTGTAATCCTCCTCTTTCTTTGGCATCACAGAGTATTTTCATCTTAATTCTCGGTTTCTTGCCTGCCCAAACAAACTTTGATAGTTCTTGCTGCCATTTAAGTAGCATATCCGTCTTGTGAAGTATTGGTATTGTTTGGAACAGGAACATCAAACGTGGTAAGACATTCATTTTGATAACTGATATTCTTCCCATCAATGATAAGTTCATTTTATCCCATTTCTTAAAGTCTTGAGTTAACTTGGTCCATAATTTTTCATAGTTATTCTTGTATAAGTCTATATTTCTCGCCGTTAACTCAATGCCTAAATATTTCGTTTTTTTTACTACTTCACATTGTACCAGGTCTTGTAGTTCCACTTGTTTTTGTTTCGTCATGTTCTTACAAATAAGCTTCGTTTTATTTTTGTTCACATAGAATCCAGCCAATTCTCCAAAATCTTTTATCTTTTGGAATAGTAATGGTAACTCTTCAATCGGGTTTTCCACAATAAACATAACATCGTCTGCAAATGCTCGATACTTGTATTTAAATCCTTTATGTGTCAATCCCTTTATCTCTTGGTCTTGCTGTATTTTTTGTAACAATACTTCCAGTACCCATATGAATAATAGCGGTGACAAAGGACAACCCTGTCTTGTACCTTTTTGTACCTTGAAGTTATCTGTCACTTCCTTATTCACATTCAATTTTGCAGTTTGTTCAAAATAGATAGCTTCAATACAGTTTCTAAATTGTTGTCCCGTTTCTATTTTTTCCATCATTTGTAGCATAAAATTCCAGTTAAGATTGTCAAATGCCTTTTCTGCATCAACAAATAATAAAGCTACTTCTTTTTCTGGGTGCTTCTCATAATATTCAATTGCATCCATTACTATTCTTACATTATCACGAATCTGTCTTTTTGGTAAAAAACCAGCTTGGTCTTCCGAAATCACTGTTTGTAAATAGTTTTTCACCCTTTCTGCAATAATTTTTGCAAAGATTTTGTAGTCATTGTTTAGAAGAGAGATTGGCCTGTAGTTCTTCACATTTGTTAGATCTTGTCCTTCCTTTGGTATCAGTGAAATAATTGCCTCTTTCCATGAATCCGGCACCTTTTTGTTCTCTCTTATTTCGTTGGATAAAGCTTCCATGGCCGGAAGAATTTCCTCTTTCATTTTTTTATAAAACTTTGCTGTAAATCCGTCCGGCCCTGGCGCCTTTCCCAACTTCGATTCTTCAATCGCCTTCGTCACTTCTTCTTTTTGAATTCGACCATTTAATAAATCCTTAAATTCACTGCTTATTTTAGATAGTGGACTTTCTTCCAGATATGTTCTAATCTTCTCAAGATCAGTTCTAGTTGCTTGGAATAATTTGGCATAATACTTGAAGAAACTTCTCTTTATACCATTAGGGTCAACGAATTCCTTTCCATCTTCTATAATTTTGGTTATCATTCTTCTTTCTTTTCTAGTTTTAAGTTGCCAAGCTAAATATTTTCCCGGTCTATTTGCCCCTTCGAAAGATTTTTGCTGTAACTTCTTTAAATTCCAATAGAGTTCATGGTTCAAAGTTTCATTCAGTTGCTCTCTTAGCAACTGCAATTCTTTGATGATTTTCTTTTTCCCAGGTTTCTTTTTTAATTCTTTTTTCTTTTTGGGCTATTTTTTCCAACACTTCTGCTTGTTTTTGAAATTTTTCCTTTTTTTGCTTCACATTTTGCGAGATGAGGATTCCTCTCATCACGGCTTTGTAGGCATCCCACACAACCTGTATCGGGGTCTCTTTGTTTAAATTTTCTTTAAAAAATTGTTTTGTTTCTTCCTTTAGCAATTCTACTACAGCTTTTTTATCCAACAAATCTTCATTTATTCTCCAAAGGAAGGATTTGTTCCTTTCTATAGAGCTCCACACAACAGGGTTGTGGTCTGAATTACATCTGGGCAAAATTTCAATTTTATGTGTTTTCATTGACAATTCTTCTGACATCCAAATCATATCAATTCTGGAAAAAGAACAATGTCTATTGGAATAAAATGTAAAGTCTTTCTGTGTCGGGTTCCATTTCCGCCAAACATCTTCTAATTTTTCCTGTTTGACTATTTCAAAAAAGTTCCTTGGCAATTTTCCACTATTTTCGTTGCCTTTTTGTGGTTTTCTGTCCAAGCGGTCTATAGTTCCATTAAAGTCTCCAGCCATAATGACTTGGTCATAAGTTTGTTTTTGTAGGTGCTCATTTAAGTCCTTAAAAAATTTCTCCTTTGCTCCATTGGGTGCATATAAATTGATCACCAGTGTCTTTTTTTGTTGGATCATAACTTCCACACCCACATATCTCCCTTCCAAGTCGTTAAAAATTTCTTTAGGTTGCAAGTGATTTTTCACATATGTCACCACTCCTTTCTTCTTGTTTAGGGCCGAAGAACAAAATTCCAATCCTAATTTAACATTTTTTAAATATTTAACATCTTGTTTTCTGATATGAGTTTCTTGCAAGCATATCACATTACAATTTTGTTTTTGTATCCAATAATTGATTCTTTTCCTCTTGTTTGGTGAATTTAATCCATTCACATTCCATGACAACAATTTGTAATCCATTATGCGTTTTAATTTAAAGTTCTCCAAAGTCATCTAAATTGTCCGCTTTGAATTTGTAAAAATCCATCACCGATCTGATCAGAATCCTCCCTCCTTTGTATGTGAAGGATAAACCTTGCGGAATTTCCCATCTATATCTGATGTTCAACGCCTTCAGTTTGTCAGCCAAAGGTTTATACCTTTTTCTGTCCTGAAGTATTGCTCTTGGGAGCTCTCTCATGACCATAATTTTGTTTCCTTCCATTTCAAACGGGACGGTGAATTGTTTCTTAAAGATGTCTTCTGTTGTTGTTCTTGTCACAAATTGTACAATTACATCTCGTGGTAAATTTTTCTTTTCCGCAATTCTGGAGTTCACTCTATAAATTAAATCAAAGTCTGATTCCATTGATCCTTCATCTTCGCCCAAGAATAGAGTTATCGCCTTCATCATCTCCTCTCTTATATTTTCATTTTCTTTCTCTTTGATACCTCTAAATCTCAGATGAGTTTGCATCCTTCTGAACTCCATCATTGTTTCAGATCTTCTAAGTTGTTGAGTCAAAGAATCCTGTTTCTCCTCCATTTGTTGCATCTTCTCTTCCGTTTCTGTAGTTTTGGTTGCATTATCCTGTATTTCTTTTTTGACTCCTTCTATCTCTTGCTTGATTGAAGTTATTTCTGAAGTAACCAATTCCTTTATTGCTGTTATGTTTTTCTCTTGGACTTCCTCAAGTTGTTTCAAATGGATCTGAGTTTGCGTTTCCATTTGTGTCTCCAGTTGTTTTTCCATCTGTTCTTCCAGTTGTTTAACAATCTGAGCTCCCATTCTTTTTTCAATCTGCTCCCCCATGGCTTGTATCGCATCCATCATCCTTTTCTCCATCGCTTCCATGGCAGTCTGCATCTCTTTCCTCTCCTTCTCCCTCTCTTTTGACATTTTGGGGGTTGATGTAGAGCTTGTCCTTGATCTCACAACTGGTTTAATGTCAGGGTCTGAGTCAGCTCTTTTCTTTCCCCTTCTGGTCTCCGTTTTGGCGATTTTCACTGCAGTGCTCAAATTCACAGACAAACAGTCTCTTCTAGAAGATAACCTGCAGGTCAGCCAGTTCCATCTGTTTTCGCTTTTACAGACCCTCTGATAAACGTTTAAACAGCAAATTAAATTGAAGTCCTCCTCAAAATGTCGGGCGCAACTTCTCTATGGTAATCCGGTATAGAGTAGGTCAGTTTGCCATTTCTGCAGGTCCCGTCTGCTCGCATGTACTCACATCCGGTCCTGCGCCTTATAGAGTCCGAGTTACTTCCTGTTAATTACAGCCCGTCCAGGGTTTCCTCTTCCTCTTCAACCCACTCGGCACTCTTTTGTGGTTACACCGACCTATTCTTCCCGCGATGTATTTCGTCAGTTTCGATTTCTCAGCTGCGCGCACATCTCGATCCTTACCACAGGAATGTTAAACAATATAGTTTTTTGCAGTTTTGTAGCCTTCAATCAACTATTTTCTTTTCCGGAATCAAGTTTCTGGGAATGTTTATTCTATATCCGCTCAACCGCTTGTTTCAAATTGCATCTTATCTTAGTTCAGGTAAGCGGTACGTTTATTGTTATCTAGCGCGATCAGAACGGGTTTCGCATTGCTTCTTTTCACTCACTGTTGTTGCCCCTTCATCAAGAGGTCGGCTGTTGAAGGATTTATGCCGGTAATCCGGCTCGATCAGCTGCTGGAGAGTTGCTTGGCATTTGCCTTCTTCGTGGGAGGAGATCAAAGCCTGTTTCAGCTTCTTCCGAAGCTAAATCACGCCAACCTCACACTCCCTCTTAGGCTCGGCTGCCTGCTTGTCCCCCCCCCCTCGCTGGGGAGCGATGCGTTGGGCTAGAAACTGCCCAAACTGTCAAAAGCAGCTGTCGCTCACTTCACACGATCGTGAAGTGCGTTAGTCCTCCATCTTAGCTCGACCGGAAGCCTTTAGATGTACTTTATATGCACACACAATTTTAGGAAGCAGAACCAGCATCGGCATGCCCCAAAGTGGGGCAGTTGCCAATGCCTTGGTCTTCTGGGGAGGCCCACTGCCACCTCTCCCCTGCTGTCCACCTGTTTGCTCATGAGCCTTCACACTACCCACACGCCCATCTGTGGGTGCTGCCCAGTACTACTGGTGAAAGAGTGCCTGGGAGGTGAATGGCAGTGAAACTCCCAGCAGCAGCATTCCCAGTTGCACATTCAGTTGGGGAGGGGTATATGAGCACTGGGAAAGCTGGCAAATGTACAAGCAGGTGGATGAAGAATACATGAGTGGGTGTTGGGAAAGGACAACTCAGGGAGGTGTGAGTGCTGGGCACAGTGGTGGGGAGGAGAGGGGTCCGTTCTCAACCAGCGCCCACCACGAACTGGAACTGGCTCTGCTAAGAAGATTCAGTGAGGTCAATGGACTTAGAAAACTGTATAGAACCTAATTGTAAGTTTTACAAAAAGCTTTTGACAAGGATATATAACTGATAAAGAACAGGAAGATAAGCCAAGGTCGAATAACCAGAGGGTTTTCATAATGGAGGAAAGTTATCAGTGAGGTAATAAGATTGGTGCCATTAAATTTATTCAGAAATTATTTGGAGACATAGGTGGGTAATGTACATTATACAACTGTGCCTGCCTTCTTGAGGCTCTAAACACCTCCCCCTGCCCATTCTGTTACAGAAGAAATATAACTGCCTATAAAGTAGGACCTGCTCTCCTATCAGCTTGAACTTTGTCACAGAGGATGCCCTTGCTAAGTGGTACAGCTCCTGAAAATGTCAATGGAAAACAAAGAAGTTACAGCCTGAGTCAGGTTTCTAATGAAACCAACAGAAATTAAAATAAAATGAACGGAATGAAAACAAACAACATCTTTGAAACAAAAGGAAATGGGAAAAAATGGAAACAAAAAACATAATTCACTCCCCTAACCCCAATTAAAATGATTGCCAGTAGGTGTAGAAGACATAAAAAGAAGCACTGTTTCACACAACAAATAGTTAATTTATGTCATTCATTGCCCGAGGGTATGGTGATGGCCCCTTGCTGAAATGGCTGTAAAGGGAGATGACCTACCTCCCAGTGAGGAAATGGCCAGCCTAGTTGCAGACTAGTATGTATAAGACGATATGTAGCTTTCCCTTTTTTATTTTACAATTCTCTGGTTTCTCTTTGGATTGCATTTATTTTACAGATTCATAGGGTAGGATCCCTCCACCCTGCCAGCTGCAATGGGCACTGCTGCTGCCAGCAGAAAGTGAGCAGTAAAGAGTGGGGGTGGTTCACCTCAAAGGACCATCAGGAACCACATGCAGGAGACCAGGATCTTGTCTATTTGCTTGTGGGCTATGTTGGGGAGGGAGGGGCAGAAACTGGAATGCTGATCTCTTTGCTTTGTGCAGATCCAGATTGCTGAATGAAAGCAGTGCATAAATTCCCCCAGATTCCCTCCTCGAATTAATGGGTGGGTGGACGATAAGTTTCAGCCCAGAATAAAATGAAGTCCCTGGGAATATTATTTTGTCACAATTGAATGTGGTGACATATGAGTACAGAGCGTGTGGCTAAGGGGAGTTTGATTAGCAAAAGGAATACTCTGCATCGATGTTCCCTCTAAGATGAGCTAGTGTGAGCTAGCTCACAGTTTTTTAGCGTCCGGCTCACGCATTTTTGTCTTGGCTCAAGAAGGATGGCTCCAGAGCAAACTAATTTATGTAGTAGCCAAATCACCTGCTCACAGTAGCTCACAAAGCAGAATTTCTGCTCACAAGACTCCATAACTTAGAGGGAGCATTGCTCCACATCCATCCATCCATCCACCCACCCACCCACCCACCCACCCATCCATCCATCCATCCATCTATCAATCAATCATGTATCTGAATACTCCTTTCTCTGGGAGATGGTCTCTTTTGGGTGAGTCCAGCATTGAGGAGTATTTTCCTTTTTCAGATACCAGCTTTCATAGGCACAGTGAGAACCCAGGGGAAAAGAGTTATTGCTGCAGTTTTGGGTGAGTTGTTTGGTAGCAGGAGGTTTTTTTTTTTTTTTAAAGTAAATGAAAAGATAGTTTTCATTCTCTCATTTCAGTGCAGTTAAACAACTATAGGACTCATTGGGACTGGTACACTTTGTAGTCTGAACTGCAAAGAACATAATATTCCCAAAGCACCTTCCTAATTGTCACACAAATGCCTTGGTCACAATGACCCCAGAATTATATAAATAATTTGAACAGCTTCCTGCAAGGGCAAAGTTGGCTGTGAGGTTTAAAAGGACTAATGGAAGGGGCTAACATTGAAGAGAATGGGGACAAACAAATTACACCATGTTTTAAAAACCTCCAAATAAACTAAGAAGACCTTGTTTTCTTTGGAGAGATAATCCAGCTCAAATCTTTTTTTACGAATTCCACCTGCCTGACAAAATTCATAGCTGCCCAATAAGGGAAGACCAGTGTGTTTTTGAAAAGAGATAAATCATTCAGTATTTGTTGAAGTTGCACAACTCATTCTATATGTTAATGATATTACAATTTTGACATTAATAATGTCCATTTTCTTTATATGGTTATAAAATCAATGATGGTTTATTTAATATTTCTCATTAGTTTGGAAGCTGTTCGCCCTGATTGTTTCTGCTCTCTTGTACTTGGAGTTCTACCAATGAACATGACACTCTACATGTTTAAATGTAGCAGAACCAAATGAAATGTTCACAATATAAATTAGACACACAATAAAAGGAAAGGGGGAAGAGGAGACAAGGGGGATAAAAAATCACCAGAGCCAAATGGAAGCAGGGCATTACTTCATGCTGGAAGTGGGCAGGAGCAGAGTGCTGACAAAGTATTAGGGAGTGAATCCGCATTTGTCACCAAACTTGGAGTTCCAGAAAAACATGTCATCAGTCATCACTGGCCTTAATCCATAAGTATAGCCTATATGTTAGCAGACAAAGAAAGAGGTAACCGGGGAAAACCAGATCCAGCAGGGGAATCTAAGGTATTATCAGAGAGGTCTGTCCAGGTAATTCAGGCAACTTTGTTCATTCCTTCGACCTTCTTGCAGAGGAAAGTGAACAAGGGTATGTGGGTGAGGGTCATGTCGAATCCACTCAGGAGGCTGTACAGGAAGCCCAGAACAGGTGGAAGCACGAAGAGGAAGCATGGGTGTGAAGGTCGCTGAAGTGCAGGATAAGGGCAGGAGTAGGAACTCAGCAAGAACCTAAGGAGCAAGTGAGCCTAATGCTTGGTTAGTTAGTACCCTCCTGTCAAGAGGCAATTGATGTATCTGGTCTGCTTCCACACATTATTGCTCTTACACAATTAACTGCACAAGGAATTGATAGGAGGAATCCACAATTTGGGTGCCATGACCAGGACAGCACTTCCTTTGGTTGGTGCCCCCCTAGTCTAGCCTGAGATGGTGGGGGCACTCCCATATTTTTTCAGACCTGACTTGTGGCAACTTAAGATAAAATTACATCCAGTATGAATAGGGTGGCCGGTCAGTGGCTGGCAACTGATGGGCATGGAGGGGGGGAGGCAGGAACATGGGGGCACTGTCAGTCCTATGTCAGTTCTGAAGAAAACCTGGAAGGGATGTCACACCACTTTGGAAGTGCTGGAAACTATGTTTTTTTCCAGTGTTCCCATGAATGGCATGATATACTTTCTTTCAGCTTCCAAATTAATTGCTACCTAATATTTTTGGCCACAATATTAATGAACCAACTGTTAATTCTCATTTATTGTCACAGGAATTATACACTGCTTTTCACTCTAAAACCAAATCCATCCTCGTTTTTAATGTGTAAATTATTTTTAAAATTAAAAATAAAATAAAATTTAAATCAAATTATTCTTATAGCAGTCTTAGAAAATTGTCAAAAAACCCCAACCCTGAGCAATTGATTTTACTGCCAAGTGAAGATAACAGATAATGAACCATTGATGCAGGAATAGGGATGGGCATGAACTGCAAAAATGTGGTTCAGTTCATGGTTTGTGACTAAACCACAAACGGAACCATGAACTGAACCGGATTGCTCTCTGATGAACCAGTTCGGTTCATGGCTTGTGGGCCCAGCAAACCTCATCTAAAGGGTATGCAGTACCTTTAAATGGGATTTCAGAAAACAGCAAAAACAGCTGAGTGGCAGGAAAGAAAGCTGTTTCCGGTTTTCTTGTGCAGTTCCTTTAAAGTTTAAAGGGACCGCACAAGAAAGCCAGGAAACGGGGAGCAGCCTGTCTGGAGTGCTGCTTCAACAAGAAACACCCCTGTCCGTCGACCGGTGATCCAGGAGAGCCTGAGTGCTCACCCACTCTCTCCCTGCTGCCTGAGGATGCCCCTGGACCTTCCCTCAGGATCTCACCCAGGAGGCCCGTGGAGGAGGAGGCAGGTGGTGGAAGGCTGGCAGAGGAGATGGCCATGGCGAGCTGTACAGTGGCAGCAAGGCCACAGCAGCAGTACAGCAGCCAGGCCCACCCCAGAAGTCCAAGGTGGGGTGCAGGAGGTGGCATTGGTGAAGGAGGCCACTCCAACCCGGGGACCATGTGGGTTGGGCATTTTCCACCAGCGGCAGCAAAGCCAGATCCATCAGGACACAGGGGTCCCTAAGTGCCCAAGGTAATAGTTGCCAACTACATCATCTAGATTCTTCATTGAAATGGAGTGAATGAATGATGGGAATTTCAGTCTAAAACTGGACTGGACACTCAAGTTCAAAGACTACCAGTTAGAAGGCCTGCATCGACCCACCATCTAGATCAGAGGTGTCGAACTCATTTGTTATGAGGGCCAGATCTGACATAAATGTCACTTTGCTGGGCTGGATCATGTGTGCCATAAAATGCAACATGAGGTACCAGAGATATATAAACTTTATAAAGATGATTTCAGATGCTGAATGGCAATAGGCTTGATTGGAGTAGGTGTGATATGCAGAAGCAGGGCTCTTTTTGTAGCAGGAACTCCTTTGCATATTAGGCGATACACCCTAATGTAGCCAATCCTCCAAGAGTTTACAGAGCTCTTCTTACAGAGGCTACTGTAAGCTCTTGGAGGATTGGCTACATTAGGGTGTGTGTCACCTAATATGCAAAGGAGTTCCTGCTACAAAGAACCCTGCAGAAGGGTATCAGTAGTATCACCACTGGTAATGAGACAGAAAACCTAGATCTCAGTTTGGTCCAGGAGGATTCAGTCCATGAGGATGCAAAGACTAAATGGACATAAGTCTGAAGAAGTGAGCAGTGACTCACGAAAGCTCATGCCTTGCCACAAATTTTGCTACTGGACTCTTACTCTTTCTACAGCTATAAGAAACCACAACATTCAAAAACCAGTAGGGGAACATTTTAACCTTCCAGGGCATTCAGTTGCTGACCTAAGAGTAGTAGTTCTCTTACAAAGGAATTTCAAAGGGAGATTAGAAAGAGAGATTGATGAATTGCAACTGATAATGAAGCTGAATGCATCCTCCTGGGCTGAATTGAGACCTAGCTTTCTTCTCTCATTACCAATGGCTGCTATTGTTATTTGGCAACTGAAATCACTTCACTCTCCAAGATATAAGGACAGATGGACTCACATTCTAGCTGTATCTGAAGAAGTGAGCAGTGACTCATGAAAACTCATGCCCTGCCACAAATTTTGTTAGTCATTAAGGTGCTGCTGTACTCTTGCTTCCTTCCACTAATAAAGATAGCAAGATGTGCTGTTAGGTTTCTTTTATTATTATTATTATTATTATTATTATTATTATTATTATTATTATTATT
>NW_015170961.1:67058-72914 GCF_001447785.1 Gekko japonicus
CTCCCCACCCTCTCTTACCCTCCCCCCTTCCTCTCCCTTTCAGTATGCATGCACAGGGAATCTTATACCTGGAATAAAACTTTATTGGTCTTGAAGGTGCCATGGGACTCCCTCTCCAAATGAGGGAAGAGAGGCTAGGCATTGCAGCAGCAGCCCCAGAGGAGGAAGCAGGAGGGAGCTTTTCTCTGCTGCACATGTGTGTGTTCTCTTTTTCCTTCCCCCTCACTTTTCTAAAGGAGGAACAGAGGCTAGGTATCGCAGCAGCCCCCCAGAGGAGGAAGCAGAAGGGAGCTTTTTTTTCTGCTGCACACACATGCACTCTTTTTTTCCTTCCCCCTCACTTCCCTAAGGAGGAAGAGAGGCTTTGGCGACACAGCAGCAGTAATGGCTGGGAAATACAAGCACTTGCTCACAGGCCATATACCAACCCTGCAGGGGCCAGATACAGCCCGTGGGCCGCATGATTGACACCCCCTTTTTTGGCCCCCCGAACGGGATTTTTTTAATTACATTTTTCTAAAGACTACAAATCTACAATGAAAATGAGGGAAGGGAACTACAATTAGGGATAAAGAAAAGAAAACCCACTACTATCTAAAATCCCAAGAGAGGAGATCCTCAAAATCTCTTAAGTACAAAGTCAGTTCTAAACTTGCTAACAATTTTTTGAACTTAGTCAGGTCTGCTATTACAACTTTTGAATCTTAAATTAACTGTTAAAAAGAAAAACCCCAGAGAATCTCGTTACAATCAACCCTTTTCAAAGGCACAATACAGAGTCCTTCAGCCTTCATTTCTTCTTATCCTGTCTTCTTCGCAATTTATAAGGACTTTTAGGAGCCGCTTCTCCCTTCTCTGACAGAGAGTCCTCTCCAGAAGACCCCGAGTCCAACTCGCCACTGGACTTACTGTCCTCTTTATCGCCTTTCTCTTGCTTACCCATCTGGATTTTCAAAAAGTCCCGTGCTTTGGAAACAGAGTCAATCTTTCCCTTTTTATCTTGAAGTTTGAAGGTTACACCCTCTGGATACAGCCACCGATAGCTGATTGCGTTTGTTTGAAGAAAAAGGATTACATCTTTGTATTTCCTTCTCCTTTGTCTTATTTCAAATGGGATGTCTTTAAGGATCCTGATGGTGCTGTCCCCGATTTTCAAGGTTGTCCCCGTCGTTGTTCTCAGGATAGTATCCCTCACATGTCTCTTTGAGAATCTCATTACTATTTCCCCAGGCAGATTATTCTTTTTTATATATATGGAATAAGACCTATAGGCCACATCCATTTCGCTCATCAAGTACTCTGCCGTCAAATCTGTCACCGGGGCTAATGCTTCGCTCAGCATTTGCTTCAGATTCTCTCCTTTAGACACCCTGGAATCAGAGAACCAAGTTTGCCTTCTCCATTTGCAGCTGTAAAAGTTGTTCTTCTGTGGAGACTTGCTTCTTTTCCAATTTTTGTACCTTTTTCTTCACCTTTTGAGTAGTGGTGTCAACTTCTTTTACCTTCTCAGCTGTTTGCTCTGTAATTTTAAGGGTCTCATTCACTTGTGCTTGCTGGGTGGTGATACATTTGGTCATTGTAGATAACTGTTCCTTGACGTTAGTCACCTGTTCCAGCAGGGGGCGCAGAGATTCTGCCAACATTTTAGCCAACTCGGTGGTTCCTTCCGGTTTTGGACTCTCCCCTTTCGCTTTTAAAAGTTTCTCCTTCTCCGTCCTCTTCCCCGCCATATTTATAGATTGTTTACTTTCGCCGCAGTTTCTAAAGTCTCTGAATGTGCGCTCAAATGCTTATACACGCCTTGGTAAGTTTTTCTCAACAGATTTCAATGCTTTCACTTCCGCTCCCTCCCCCCGTTTTTTTGCTTAAAAGTTCATGCGCATGGGAGGAGCCCCTCCCCCCGCTCGTTTCACTTCTTGGTCCGTGGAGTGGGGAGCTTTCTTTTAAAATTGTCAAAGATGCTTTATTCTGACTCACATTCATATTGGTTTTCCGACCTCACTTAGTCTCTAATTTGACCGCTCAATCCCCAGTGCTTGTCCCGGTCAGCATCACTAGGTTCCATATGGACACTCGCAGGAGGGACCATCGGGGCGAAGAGGCGCCTCAATTCCCCAGCATCTCGCTGGTGAAGAGGTGACCTCTCAAAAGCCCCATGGCTAGAAGCCCTTTGCTGGGCCTCTTGGGGAGCAATGAGCCTGCGTACCCCCTCCTTCCTGCTCGTGCGCAGTTCGCATCCCCGGGAGGACCAGGAGATGCGACTGTTCAGTGTGCTGCCATCCACCGGAAGTCATGATTGACACCCCTGATCTACTGTAACCACCTCTACCATCTAAACCACTGAACTAACAATGCCAGGGCCTCAATGTCAGTCATTCTGAAAAGAGAGAATAATAATCAGCCACCTCAAAATGTCAAAAGACAAATTAAGTTCTTTCTGCTCCAGTTACCAATCAATGGAACATCTGGATCCCATAAGAGTATTAGAGAATATATTTTCTTGACTTGATTATCGAACCTTATCTATATATCTATCTAGGGCTTTTTCAGATTGCAAGTAATATCCTCATTTGTAACTCTTTGATGATTGTTTGGGCTTATCCAGACAATCACTGAACAAATGCTCTAACTGAGCTTTAGCTTGTGTGTGATTGTTCTGCAAGCTGCCATTCAAGGCAAGAGCCAGACCACAGAAACAGATTGGGAAAGGGAGATAACCTTGCTATGTGAGAGTGGTGATAAGTTGCATGGCCATTCACATCTTTTAAAAAGACACATATGCTCTCCAGTGTTAGCATTGGGAGTGCAGTATCAATAGGTGCCCATAATACTTGTACAATTACTTTCCATGCCGCTATAGCAATTGATAAGCTGTGTGAGGGAAGAACTCTATTTTTAGGTAGAAAATGTAGTACATACAATGTCTGGAAAATTCTCAGCCTAAAAAGAAGGCATCTGGTCTTCAGTCCCAGACAATCACATCTGTATCTTTCTTTAACTAAAAATGGGGGAAGGGTTTTTTTGTGTTCCTGTTGGGCTTTTATTATTTGTTCCTGCTTCATTGTGTAAAAGGAGATGCGCCGCTTTTAAGAAGTACATACAATAAAATTATAATATAAAATCAAAATTGTGGAACATTACTTTGGGAGCAGAAATAGCTTTTTCTGGTATTCACAAACACACACACACACGAATTACCAACAAGTGCTTTGTTTTTCGGGGGGGGGGGGGGGGGTTCTTTGCTTCCTTGATGATATTTCCAACCTACTTTTCTCTGAATTCTGAAGACTTCACTCATTGCAGTGGCAGGGTTTTATTCTCATCAGTGTTTCTTGTTACGTTTTGAACTCCACACCTAGTGAAATCAGCTTTATTTAATAACAGGAACATCAGAAGAACACACAACAACAAACAGTGGAGCATAGCTCCCTCTTAAACTACCCCGGGCTGGTGAAGCCACGCCCTGGAATAGTTAAGGACCAATAGCATTGTTACAATAACGTCCAATCAGGTTTGTTCCCTCCAGCACAGTTCTCTTGCATCTGATTGGTTACATTTAAGCATTAGCCAATAGGATTGTTCCAGATTAGAATCCTGGCTAAGGTCTGAAGCTTAACATGTAAGTTAATAGGACAAAGACACAACATTTCTGTAGTGTATCCAGCCCTGACAAGGCCGGGCATGTCCGGACTTGCCCAGGGACAAAACCTCAAGCTTCGTATCTAAAGACAATGGGCCAGAAAGATCCTAGCCGGCCCTATCAGATGGCTAGGTCCCAAACCGTGAGGCCAATAGGTCTCTCGGTTACTGTAAATAGCCTATCGGGGAGTGGGGGTGTGTTTTGGTGGTGGGTTTCTGAAGGAATATAAACCGGCCTGCGAGCCGGCCAAGGTGTCTTGTTCCTGACTAATAAAGGTATGCTTAGCTGCAATCACTCACCGTATGCATACTTTTCAATTTCTCATCCCTGGCCATGCTCACATTGAACCATTTTGCTGGCAGCTTGCTGCATGACATAATTTAACACAACCAAGGGAATCAGCCAAATAGAATCCTCACTTCAGAAGGATGGTTCATTCGGTTGCTTTGGTTATTGGGTTGTTCTCTTTTTCAGGAGTTTGCTATATCAGTGCCTTGGATGACTGTGTATATGAGACTGCTTTGCAATACAAAGATGAAAAAAGAACATTGCTGGTGGATTTGGGCTATGCAGATCACATACATTAGGTGCACACAAGCTTTGTTGTAGACATCCATTTAAACCCTTAGGCTACAGGTTTGCCAAGGGCAGGTGGTGAGTGCCAGATTCCGCTACTCAGAGTAGGAGACAGCTTTCACTGCAGTGGGGTCGGCCATTGTTTGTTCCATATAGTACATTTTTCAGGAACAGGCTGCCAAAAGGCAGCTGTGAAAACCAAAGCTTGCTTTTATGCCTCGTCATCTCCAGTCTACTGGCTTCTGCCTCCATCACAGATTGACCTCAATCCTTTGTAAGAAGGAAATTTCTTTTCAGGGAGTGATGGGTAGGGCATTCTCCATCATGACTCACGCTCAAATACTGAGAAGAACAAAAAGCACACCCCACCTCTGAGAATGTGGAAACACACACAATTGAGGCTGTCCTTTGCAGTAAGAGGTCAAATCACTGTCAAAGTGGGAAGTGAGTAATTTGCTATAAACATAACCTCTAAGACTTTGACCATATTAAAGAGAACCCAATCTTAGTCTTTATTTTCATATAACTCTGTTAAGATGTAGATGAGGTACCTGATAAGCTCTTTAGAAGCAAGCTGTTAGAAAACATTCACATATCATCACACATGGGGTGCGTTCAGACGGGGCGTTTCTGCCGGCATAAACGCGATCAGACTCACCCTCCTGTCTGCGGAGCCCTCCGGTGGACGCCCGCTCACATGCTGCGGGCGTCGGCGTTTTTTTTTTTTAAAGGACTGTTTGAGCATGCGCACAGGCAGCCATTCAGAGAATGGCGATTTTTGCACATGCTCATCCCCCCCTACATTTAAACTTTAAAAGTAAGCACTTACCTTTAAAGTTTAAAGCCCAACCTGTAATGTATTGGAATCCTCACATGAATCACCTCATTAGACTCCCATGTTAAGCTTCGAGCCAAGCTAAGGCTCCTCTGACCGAACTTCCTATTGGTCGCTTTGTAACAGCGACCAATCAGAACAGTTCTATTCCCTGGGAGGGAACGACTCCCATTGGCCCTTAACTGAGCAATCTCATTGGTTGTTATTTGTAAATAGGCGTGGCTACATTAGCCCGGTTATGTTTAAAAGGAGCATAGCTCCCACAGTTTTGTTGTTCTGGTTTCTAATGCGTTTGAGTGCTTGTTCGTTACTTCAATAAAGCTGAATCACTTGCTGAATCACTCTACGAGTCCTTTGTTAGCGCGATCTAACAATTGGCGACGAAGGTGGGATGTTTGAGCAGGTAGGCAGACCTGCGGACATCCACACTTCGGACTCGGAAGAAAGCGGGCAAAGCACAGCAGCCGATCCGGCGGAGGCGCCACCAGCTCCGGTGCACAAGTCTCCCACGATGGCTGGAAGCCAGAAGTTCGAGTGCTTCGAACCCTCCTCAGAAGACTGGGACTCCTACCTATCCAGGTTTGAGTTCCACCTAGAAACGCATGACATTACCGACGAGGCTAAGAAGCGAGCATGCCTCCTGAGTTCCTGCGGAAAGGGAACCTTCGACATAGCCAGGTCGTTGATGGCCCCGACGGATATGAAAACTGTCTCCTACGCTGACATCACAGAGAAGCTTAAGGCCCATTTTTCTCCACAACCGTCGGAGATCGCCTGCCGACACGCTTTTTACAAGCGGAACCAA
>NW_015170961.1:76787-126237 GCF_001447785.1 Gekko japonicus
CGGAAGCCTCAGGCTTCCGACGGAAGTGGCTAGGCACCGGTGGAGAGCGATCAGATGCCAGTTTGTATCGAAAGCCACCATTGTATTCTGGATACCACCACTTGGGACCTAGTGGCAGAGTACAACGGTGTAAACGGCTTTGTAACGGTTAGGGACGGGAGGCAGATGTTCGCCATGTGAACGCCGGTAAGTACACCGGTTGGAATCATCACCTATTCCGTTACAAATGCCGTGTCTGAACGCACCGATAGAGAGCTAGACTGCTGTAGTAAATGGAGCATTAGTCTTTGAAGAGGGAAATCTGGGCTCATGTTCCTCTCAGCTATGAAGCTCCCTGGATGATGTAGAGCCAGGCACTGTCAGCCTAACCTATCTCACAGGGCTGCTGTGAAGAATGGCTGAAAGCAATTATGACAAATAGAGGAAAACAAAACTACCCAGCAACATAAGAGCCAGTGAGGAGAGAGCTCCAGCATCTCATGGGAGCTGTGGGCTGGGATGTAGAGAGTCAGTTAAGATCTGATGGTTATTGAAAGTGGCTAGTTAGAGATCAAAGATGACTGAATGGCAGAAAGAAATAAGTATCTGTATAGTGACCAGATTTGTTATAGTTCCCCTATATTGTCTGGGTAGCTGAGTGCATACGGTGTTACTAATCTGCAGAACAGTGCTGTGTTTACTTGTAATGATTGTCCAAGGTAGCTTACAACAAATGACTGTAAGGGAGGGCGGTCGTAGTGATTCTTGGGCCCTGGGCAAAAGTCCAGGATGGGTCCCCAGAACCACTGCCCCCCCCTCCCAGGGCCCCCCCCCCCCGTCAGCCCTCCTCACCAAGGCCAAGGACTCAGTGGCCACCACCCCATGTGAGATGAGTGGGAGCCATCGCCAGAAGGCTTCTACCTGAGCTTTAAATGGAGTGGGCAAAAGTGGGCCACTGCTGAGCTGACTGCCTGGGCTCTGGATGTAGCAGGTGTGAATGGCTGTTGCTGTGAGCTCCCAGCCTGAACTCTAGGTAGGATAGGCACATGTAGTGGGAGCTTGCTTCTTTTTCTTCCCCCCCCCCCCCCACCATCAAGGTATGGGGCCATGGATGGTTGCTGCCCCTGTTGCCCAGTGGCTAAGGCTGCCCCAGGAAGCAGGAAGAGAGAGGAGGAGGAAGAGCAGGCCCCTCACCTTATGGAGAGTGCAGGCCACTGGCTAGCGCCCATCTACTTCACATGAGGTGTGCAACGATGGCTCGTGGTGGTGGCTCCTGCCCCACTTGCATGGGACTTCCCTGCATAAGGTGAGTCTTGCCTTACTCAGAGCTGGGGTGGTAGCTCCCCCAGGCCACTGACCCACCAGGACTTTTCCTGGTGGCCTTAATGGGCGGTCTATGCCTGGGTCATAAACAGAGAGATTACATGAACATAAGATGAGCTTTACTAAATCAGACCAGTGGTCCAGCTTGTTCAGCATCTTCTCTCACACAGTTGTCCTGGAAGTCCACTGCTATACTGGGCACAGATGTCAAGGCCTTACCACCCTAGTACCAATGTTCAGAAATTTACTCCCACTGGATGCTGAGGTTTGCTTTAGTCACCATAGATAGTAGTCTAATCCCTTTTCAAGCCATCTTTATCGTGGTCATCACTGTATGACTAGTTGTGAATACTACAACTGAGAGAAGAATATTTCTTTTTGTCTGTCCTGAATGTATCAACTTCATCAGGTCCCCTATATTTCTCTGCATGTACAACTATGTACAATTTAATAAAAATCTCATAATGTCCCCTTGATTACCTTTTCTCTAAACTGAAATGTTGCATACCCTTTAGCCTGAACTCACAGGAAAGGTGCCAAATCCTTTAATTATCTTGGTTGCCCTCTTCTGTACTTTTTTCAGCTCTGCACAGTCTTTTTTGAGATGCAGCAACCAGATGCTTCAGATTTATGGGTCCCAAACTGAAAAGTATGCAGACGGAGAGTGATTTCAGCTAAGCATACTTTTATTAGTCAGGAACAAGACAAAATTGGCCGGCTCGCAGGCCGGCTTATATTCCCTCAGGACCCACCACCATAACACACCCCCACTCTCCAATAGGCTATTTACAGTAACCAAGAGGCCTATTGGCCTCACGGTCTGGGACCTGGCCCTCTGATTGGGCCGGTCTAGGATCCTACTGACCCATTGTCTTTAGGCGCGAAGCTTGAGGTTTTGTCCCTGGGCAAGTCCAGACATGCCCGGCCCTGTCAGGGCTGGATACACTACACAAACTGTAAAGAACTTTAAAAGGTAAGAGCCAGCACCATGCATAGGCATCAAAGTAATTCAAAAACAGAAATAATTTATTCATAGCAGTGTTTCCCAGTCAAATGATGTGCAGCTGCATTTTGTACTAATCACAGGGGCAGCTTTACATGTTACAGTAGTCCAACCTCGAGGTTACAGTAGTACAGATCAAAAATGCCAGGTCAGTCAATTAGAAAAAGGATAGCAATTTATACACAACCTGTAAGAACGTGCTCTTAGTAGATATTCCAATCAATCTGCTTTTCAAAGAATGACTGGGTCCCAAAAGCACCTCCAAGCTCTTCAACTGATCAGCAAGGGATAAACTAACCCCATGCAGGCCTGGCAGATCAGTTCCCAAGCAGCATTTTCTCAATTTGGTCCAAATTTGGATTCAGGTTCAGCTTGTTCCCCCTCTGCTACTTGACCACAGCCTCTAGGCACTGGCTCCAGACAGGCAGAGTAGTAAATGGAGGCTTTGTTGAGTGTCATAAGTGTATTGATGACACCCACCTTCACAGCTATAGACACTCTCATTTAGCAGCCTAGCATACATGTTAAAGTGCATAGGGAAAAGTACAGAACTGTCTGGCATTTCACAAAAAAATAAGTGCCATGCTGCTGACTCAGCAACCTGGATAGACGCTCTCGGCATCCAGTCATGCATAAACTAACAAACCTTGTTTGGGATCCAAGAGATGGCACATCAATGGTTTCAGTTTCTCCAGCTCTCCAGCAGATTTCAGCATCAAATGTATCAATGTCGACAGACAGATCAAGGATAGATAAAAACAGAGGTCAAAAGATGTAAGTTCCTGTGTTAGTCTGTAGGAAAATCCAAAAGAACTGTGTTATTCTTATCTATTATGTGCATGTATATTATTCTCCAGATCTATGGAAGCAGTGCCAAAAATACTAATTTACTTCATTTGTAACCCATCCCTTTCCCCAGTGGGGACCCAAAGGGGCTTATATTAGTCTCCTCGCCTCCATTTTGTTCTCACAACAACCCTGTGAGGTAGGTTAGGCTGAGAGTGTATAACTGGCTCAAGGTCACCCAACAAGCTTCCTTGTCAGAGCAGGGATTAGTCTGACATTCTAACCACTGCACCATACTCGCTCTCTGTTTCTTCTTGGCATAGTTCTAATACGTGCAGATTCTTTATTCAACCACACAATTAATACCTAGTTGCGTCATTTTAAATCAATTAGATTTCAGTGGTATTCAGCTTTGGCCGGATGCTATCCTTTGTGAACTCCAGGTGGCAAACAGGCTTGTGAGTTTTCTGTATCATCACAAACTCCATGAAGGATGAAAGATGTGTGTGTGGGATAAACCTCCTTATGCTTTTGAACTAATAAAACAGTGATAACTTTAACAGATCCTGGCTATGCAGTCTAGAGACTTTCTCCTTAGTTGTGATAGTTACCAATTCAGTCTCTCTGCTAAGGCCACTGCATTTGCTATGCCACTGAAATAGACTTTATAAAGCCTGATAAAGGTTGAAGTATAACAGGAAGCCTATCAGTATTTATTTATTTATTTATTTATTTTTCATATTTATATCCCGCCCTCCCCAATGGGTTCAGGGCGGCTCACAAGGGCAAGGTAAAACCGAGCCATAATTAAAACATATAATACATAATAAAAACATCCAACATTAAAACAGTGGTGCTCAATCAATTACTAAACGTAAGTCCAAGATGACTCAGCTCAGTTCTTCTCCAGGATCTTCTAAACATTCCCAAGTTCTTCCTCAGGGCCTCGCCAAAACGTCCTTTAGGTGCAGTGACGGTGATGGTATAGTGGGGCGGCGGTCCTACTCAAAAGCCTGGCGGAAGAGCTCTGTCTTGCAGGCCCTGTGGAACTGCATAAGGTCCTGCAGGGCCTGGATCTCTCCTGGGAGCTTGTTCCACCAGGTAGGAGCCGCCACCAAAAAAGCCCTGGCCCTGGTCACAGCTGATTTGGCATCCTTGGGGCCCGGGATGACCAACAGATTTTGGCCCCCCGACCGTAGTGCTCTTGGGGGAACATGTGGGGAAAGGCGGTCCCTCAGGTAGGCTGGACCCAGGCCATAAAGGGCTTTATAGGTAAGAACCAGCACTTTGAAGCGAATCCGGTACGCTATCGGCAGCCAGTGCAGCGCTTTCAGCACAGGCCGGATGCGGTCCCTCCTAGAGAGACCCATCAACAGTCTGGCTGCAGCATTCTGCACTAGCTGCAGCTTCCGGATTTGCGACAAAGGCAGCCCCATGTAGAGAGTATTGCAGCAGTCTAGTCTTGAGGTGACTGTTGCATGGATCACAGTGGCCAGGTCATCACAGTCAAGATAGGGGACCAACTGCCGTGCCAGCTGAAGATGGTAAAAGACTGACTTGACCATGGCCACTATCTGGGCCTCCATTGGAGCACCCCCAAACTCCTAACCCCAGACGCTAGCACCAAAGGTGCCCCATCAAAGGTCGGGAGAGGGAGCCCCAACCCTGTACCGGCCGACTCAGGCCCAGGACCTCCGTCTTTGCCAGGTTTAGTTTCAATCGGCTCAGCCGGAGCCAGCCAGCCACAGCTTCTAATGCCCGATGAAGGTCATCGGGGCTCGTGTCCGACCGGCCACCCAGCATCAGATAGAGCTGGGTGTCATCTGCATATTGATGACACCCAAGCCCATAACTCCGGGCAATCTGGGCAAGGGGGTGCATATAGATGTTAAATAGCATTGGAGACAGTACTGCTCCCTGGGGTACCCCACACTCAAGGGGATACCTATGGGATCGTCGGTCCCCAACAGCCACCCTTTGTCCCCGACCTTGGAGAAAAGAGGCAAACCACTGAAGAGCAAGCCCCTGAATCACCACATCGGTGAGGCAGTCGACCATATCGAACGTGGCCGACAGATCTAACAACAGCAATGCCGCCACACCACCTCGATCCAGATGCTGTCGGAGATCGTCAGTCAGGACGACCAAGGCCGTCTCAGTCTCATAACCAGGGCGAAAAACGGACTGGAAGGGATCTAAGACTGAAGCATCCTCCAGAAATCTCTGTAGCTGTAACGCCACCGCCTTCTCAATAAGTTTGCCCAAATAGGGCAAATTGGACACCGGCCAATAGTTGGCCAATTCGGCCGGGTCCAAAGATGTTTTTTTCAGGAGAGGGCGGACCATCGCTTCCTTGAGCGCACTCGGGAATTGTCCCTCGAGTTCACTTACTGTCTCAATTGTGGCGGGGAGGTCGCAGCGGAGCGCCAAGACTTTATCTGCGAAAAAGTTTGCAAAAGCCTCACAGCCAATATCCAATTCCCTAACGTTTTGCCCGCCCTGAGGCAGGTCTGTCAAACTCCAAATTGTGCTAAATAATTGGGCCGGGAGCGAACTCTCAGATGCAATCTCGGCCGCATAGAAAGCCTTCTTAGCGGCCTTAACTGCCACCTCATAGGATCTCATAAACGTCCTATAAGATGCTCTTGTCGCCTCGTCTCGAATGCGACGCCACCGTCTCTCTAGTCGTCTCAGTTCTCGTTTCAGCTGCCGCATCTCCTGGGTATACCAGGGTGCGTGCCTAACACGGGTGCAGAGAGGACGCCTGGGAGTGATCTCGTCGATGGCCATGGAGAGTCGGACATGCCAGTCCTCCACTAGCTCATCCAACGAGCCGCCAGGGGGCCTTGGATCCCGCAGAGCCATCTGGAACTGCACCGGGTCCATTTGGCTTTGCAGGCGAGCAAAAATCTGCTCACCGCCCATACAGGGTTGAGGTGGAATGCTCAGACGGGCCTTCAGGGCCAGGTGGTCCGACCATGGCACTGCCTCAGCAGTGATCCGGTCCACCTCCACTCCCTCTGCAAAGATCAAATCAAGCATGTGACCGGCCCGATGCATGGGGGTCGATACAAACTGCAAGAGTCCCAGCGCCGCCATGGACGACACCAGGTCCGTAGTCCGGCTGGAGGCCGCGTCCTCAGCATGGATGTTGAAGTCACCCAGGACAATCAGTCGGGGGTGGTCCAACGCCCAGCCTGATACGGCCTCCAACAGGGACGGCAGACTATTGGCCGGTGCATTAGGCTGTCGGTACACCAGCCAAATCGCCAAACTCTCCTCAGCCCCCAGCAGCACACCGACACATTCCACGCCCGCGATCTCTACAGCCGGGAGTGCCCTGAAGGAGTAAGCCTCCCGAATAAGAATAGCCACCCCTCCCCCCGCCCCCTATTCTGGGATTGGTCAAGGACCGATCAGTAGTGTATGCAAGGATGCTACAGGACTTAATATATTTAAAATCAGAGCCAGTGTAGGGTAGCTGTTACTTTAGAGAGTCAGATTAGGATGTCGGTGACTGAGATCCAAATCCCTAAACTGCCAAGGAAGCTTTCTAGATGACCTGCCAGTCACATATTCTCAGCCTAACCTACCTCACAGAGTTGTTATTAATATAAAATGCAGAACAGGAGAACAATATAAGCCACTCTGGGTCCACATTGAGGAGAAAGGCAGAGTATAAAGTTTTTTTAAAAATCCCACCTAAACTATGGACTCACTGGGCTGGGTTTCTCTCCTTCAGGTGAACTTTTCTAACAAGAAAATGGGAATGATTAGCTATCAGAAAGACAGAAAGGTGGATGGTTGTTACGGGTTTGTTTGTTTTGTATTTCAAAGCCGACTTAAGTGAGTATGGCTGCTGGCCCCTTTCCCGTTGCACACTGACCTAACCATGGTAATCCATGCAATGGTCACCTCCAGGCTGGACTACTGTAACTCGCTCTATGATGGCCTGTCCTTGAGACTGACCCAGAGGCTCCAACTAGTCCAGAATGTGGTGGCGCGAGTCTTGGCGGGAATGCCACGGGCAGCGCATATACAACCTGTGCTGCACCAACTATACTGGTTACCGGTGGAATACCGAGTCAGGTTCAACGTATTAGTGTTGACTTTTAAGGCCTGAGTGGTCAGGGACCCGTGTACTTCCAGGACCGCCCCCTCCAATATGTCCCCAGAAGAATGCTGAGATCAGCTGACAACAACTTGCTGGTGATCCCTGGCCCTAAGGAGGTCTGGCTGTCCTCGACTAGGGCCAGGGCCTTCTTGGTCCTAGCCCCAAGCTGGTGGAACTCTCTGCTGAACGACGTCAGGGCCCTGCGGGATCTGATGCAATTCTGCAGGGCCTGCAAGGCAGAGATGTTCCACCAGGCTTTCAGCTGAGGGCAGCAATGGTTAAGACTGGCACCCTCTTTCTGTTTTCTTACTGTGACCCCCACGTGCCCTTCCCCGCCCTGCTGCTCAGACAACACTGCAGCCAGCAAAAGGGGTCTATATCCGGACTGTTAATGTATTGGATTATTATGATAATTTTATGCTGATTGTATTTTAACTGTTTTAAGATTGTAAATCGCCCAGAGCCTGCTTGCAGGGAGGGCGATTCATAAGTTAAATAAATAAATAAATAAATAAATAAATAAATACATGTTTGCATTTAAGTCAGTTTGGTGACATTTGGACCGAGATGTACTAAAGGTCAGTGTTTTCTCTTCAGCTATTTGTGGATTACAAAGTGCTAAATAATGAATTGAAAGACTTTTTCAGAAACACAGGAGAAGTGAATGGTTTGGTGTCTGCTTACATTGCAGATGGAATGAGCCCTTCTCTTGGGTTGATGTCATGGTGTGTTGAATGCCCAGGGCTTGCGTCCCTGGTGAACTGGGCCAAACTCAGGCTGGGGCTGTCTATCTGCTAAATGGTGAACTTTACACCACTCATAGGAATACAGTGATTGATCCACTGTCTGGAAAAGCAGCTTAGGCTGGAGGGTGAGAGAGAAGGTCATTTTAACATCACTCAGTGCAAGGACAAGATGTCATGATTTTATGGATTATTTTATGAGCAGTCACTTGGTTTCTTAGTTCAACTACTGTTGCACCTGCACATCCAAAAAGTGACTGTGGTTCTCAAAACAGTAGGCTTTAATTTTCACAGGTTTGAAAAAAAAAAGTATCAGGAGACCAAACAAACAGGCTGTACCTGGACTTCCTGTTGCCTTGCTCGTTTCAGCTGTCCAGCAGAAGGAAATGGAATCATTTGGCAAATCCCAGCTTAATTGTGAATGAGAGAGGTCCATAGAGAGCTAGAGACCATTTTTTACTGCAATCTAGCAAAGCCAGACATCTCTCAGGCAATGTTCCCTCTAAGCTGTAGAATCTTGTGAGCAAAAATTCTACTTTGTGAGCTACTGGCGTTAAAGTTGTGAGCAACTGACCTGGCTGCTGCATCAATTAGTTTGCTCCGGAGACCTCCTTCCTGAGCTAAGACAAAAATGTGTGAGCCGGAGGCTAAGAAATTGTGAGCTAGTGCACACTAACTCAGCTTAGAGGGAACAGTGTCTCAGAGTATATTTTTATTTAATTTTATCTCTTTTTTTGGCCATATGAAATAGCATTCTTGTTTCCTCCACTGCCCTCTTTAGGTTCTGGTGAGATTTTACACGTATTCTACTAAACATCTGAGGAAAATGAAGCACAGTGACAACTATATGAATGTCAAGGTCCTAGAGTATTTCTTTGAAACTGATCAAAGAAATCAAATATGTTGTGTTACCAGACTCTTCCATGGATCCAATAGGGGGGGGGGGGCATCCTGCATACTTTATACACTTCTTCAGTCAGGCATCGTGTCTTTGTGTGGATGAGCAGGGTGTGTAGGTTATGCAGGTGATACCTTTGCAGGTGATGGGGGCATATTATAGGGTTGCATCCATCACAGATATAGACTCACATTAATGTGTTGTGTCTAATGTAATGTCAGCCCACTGAATAAAGCATTTTGCATTGACTGATATATAAAAACCCTGTCAAAAACTTGCCCTGTTAGTACCTCTACTAGTATGGCCTCCCCCTTCTGCTGGCTTTTACAAGATATTTTCTGTCTGTGGTTGATATCCATTACCACACAACCCAGCTGTCTGCCAATGCTTACATTGCAGATGGGATCAGCCCTTCTCTTGGGTTGATGTCATGGTGTTTTGAATCTCCAGGGCTTGCGTCCCTGGTGAACTGGGCCAAACTCAGGCTGGGGCTGTCCAAAGGACCTTAACAGTTTAGCACATGGGACAATCTGCCTTGCAGTGGTGTCTTATGGAACTACATAATACATGACCTTGGGTTTAACAAGGAAGGCCACAGCTTGGTTGAAAATAATTTTAGTAAAATTTAAATTATTTTCTTCAAAGGTAGCTGCTAAGGATAGAGAAGTGGAGACATAGAAGTAGGAGCAGCTGCTGCCTTCAAGCCTATTTGTGAGCTCCTGGAGGCATCTGGTTGGCCATTGCTAGGTACAAGATGTTGGAGTCGCCAGACTAATCCAGCAGGGGTTTTCTTGTGCTCTTGACCATAAAAGATTGGGGGAATCATATGTCAAGTAGTAGACAATAATTGGGATCCATTAACTAGGAAGGAGCTAGAAGGAAGTTACCCAGCTGGTACCAAATATGGGTATTTCAAATGTTTTTTGAACTGGGAGGCAATATCAGGTGAAAACAAGGCTCGAGGAAACATGCACTTTCTTCAGTAGACAAAAGTGAGGAATAATGAAAGCAATAGGAGTACAAATGTCACCATCTCTTCATATTATATTTGTAGAACTTGGGTTATTTGTTCAAGGGGTGGGTGTACAGAGAAAGGACTTGCCTTTGAAGCACCTAGGAATAGCTCTATCATATAGTAAATTGAATATTTAGAATCATCAAAGAGTTATCTGTTCTGTTAAAAAAAATTGCCTTCATGTAAATTTTGGAATGGCGCTTCTGTTCTACCATCCCAGGGTCATCTTGCTGTTCATGGTTACTATTTTAACACATTTAGGTGGACAAACACTTCTTAATCCAGACATAGTAACTGGGTGCCAAAAGGAGTAAGCATCCAATACCATTCTGAATACAAAAAGAATGTCATGACTAGAGCCAGACTAAGAGCCTAAGAGAACATCTTCCTTGTGTCCTGAGAATTTATAATCTTCCCTTGGGAGTCCCCCCCCCCCCCGGCCGTACCCAGCTTCCCGCTAGAAAATACTATCTAGCATTCTGGCTGTCTCAGTCTCTGTCCCTTTAGCTGTAACATTCTAATAAGCTATTAGATGGAAAACCTTTTGTTCTCACTTAGGCCAGTTCCATTTGTATAACTAAGTACATAACCCCTTAGGGGCCCACCTTCTGGAAGAGGAGATGATAATATCTTCAACACTTGACAAGCTAAAGACATCCTTGCAGAATCTACGATCTACTGCTGTACCTCTCAGTCTCTTTCTTCATGAGGAGATAGTGGTGAGACCCCCCAACACTAATATTGACACAGGACCGACAGGACACTAACTCCACAATTACTCTTGAATCAGGTACTAGGCAGACCTTTCATCAAGAACTTATAGATTTGAGTACTGTTCTTCTTCAACTCAATGTTCCAGTTCAAAGGGTATTATCCAACCTTCAAGGAAAGTCCTTGGACAGCAGGCCCTACAAGGAAGGTACAGATTTCCCTCCCAATAAAAACAGGCTCTGGATTATATGATAAAGCAGAAGGTGAAATGGCCAATTCACTCACTCGTAAGCAAACTATTCAACATCACAGTAATCCAAGTCTATGCCTCAACCACTGATGCAGAGGAGGCTGAAGTGGACCGGTTCTTGCTTGATTAATGATGAACTGACAATGCCCCAGGGTTTTTGAGGTTAATATCCCCCATAATTAAGCCAACAATATTTGTTATGGATACAGTAGCTAACTGTCCCGGTCCACTGGTCCTGGCACGATCCTTCACACCCCCCGAGGCATGCCCACACCCCAACTCACCCCAGGAACGGTAGACAAGCCGAGGAGGATCGACGGCACAACCCCCACAAAGAACGCAGCACGATGGGGTGACTCCCAAGAGCCCAGGCAAGATGTACATTGCTGGCAGGGCGAGACCCACCCAGCAAACCCCGTGGAGCCCCTCCTTTGAGAGGCACAAAGCAGGCCCCACAGGGCGACAACAGAAGCTGGCCGTGGCATCCGGTGGTGCTGGCGGCACGGCCCCGGGCTGAGAAGACCGCCACTGACCCACCGCTGACTACACCCCAGACGCCCGAGGAGCGTCCTGGCCTATGAATGAGGGCGGGGCCGGATGGGGGAGGAAGGAGGCGGGGAAGATGGGTGGCACTGGTAGGGGAGCATGGGGAATAAAAAGAGGGGCTCTTGGAGAGGACTGGGGAGGAAGAATGTGAGAAGGAGACACTACGCACGATGGCTAGAGAGAGAGAGCTAGGGCTAGTGGTCTCCTGCTTACGAGGCAGAGGAACCTGAGGGGTGCTGCTAACCCCGTTCCCTGCCGTTCTGAGATCCTATCGCGGCTCCCTTTTGTGACTCCACCCCAACTGCCAGCACAACCCAGCCCGATGCCACGGCTACTGGTGGGACCCCCCCCCGACACCCAGGAGAGGCCTGTCACACTAACTCTCCCCCTGTAGAAGAGGAAATACTAGTAGACCTTTTTTCAGAGGAGAATGAGCCTCTCAGATCCAATCAGCTTGCTTGGGAAATTGTCTTCTCTGAGCATATCAAAGAACTGAATCCAGTCCCTCTTTCATCAGGAGCATCAATACCTACTGTTTCCACCCCTAGCCAAGCAGCCCTAAAGACTGATTTGTACACTGAATGAGATAAGAACTACTTCCAGGCCTTGGTTCCTGCCAGAGCACACCGGAGCACCGCTCTGGCAGTCAGGAGCCCAGGGGGGGGGCACATAAGCCTCGCCCCCTGCTCCCACCAGCCATCAGTTGAGACACGGTGGGGGGGGGATGTTCCCCCGCCTCCCTGAGCCCCGGGGTGGTGGCCTTGGTCTTGTAGGGGCAAATTCTACCTCTCGCGCGTGATGTCCGAGTGGCGACGCGAGAGGCCATTCTGGCTCTCCCAGCTCTTGGGAGGGGCTCTTTAAACGGTTATGGCTGCCATCGCTGTTCTCGGTGGCAGCTGCAATGCCTGCGCGGGGGAGACGGGCAGGGCAAAACATTCCCTTTCTTCCCTGAGCCCCCGGGGTGATGGCCTTGGACTCGGAGGGGCAAATTCCACCTTGCGTGTGTGATGTGTGAGCGGCGGCAACGCGAGAGGCCATTCTGGCTCCCCCAGCTCTTGTGAGGAGCTCTTTTAAAAGTTATGGCCACGTTGCTGTTCTCGGTGGCAGCTGTGACATCAGCGCGGGGGGGAGGGGTGAAACGTTCCCTTGCCTCCCTGAGCCCCTGGGTGGTGGCCTTGGACTCGTAGGGGCAAATTCCACCTTGCGTGTGTGATGTGTGAGCGGCGGCAACGCGAGAGGCCATTCTGGCTCCCCCAGCTCTTGGGAGGGGCTCTTTAAAAAGTTATGGCCGCTGTTGCTGTTCTCGGCGACAGCTGTGACGCCAGCGCGGGGTGAGGGGAGGGTCGAAACATTCCCTTGCCTCCCTGAGCCCCTGGGTGGTGGCCTTGGACTCGTAGGGGCATATTCCACCTATCGCGCAAGAGGTCATTCTGGTTCCCTCAGCTGTCCTTAGGGGCTCTTTTAAAAGTTATGGCCCCCGCCTCCACCGCTTTTGGCGGCAGCTGCAACCACCGCGGGGGGGGGGAGGACTGCTGAGCTGCCCTCCCCACCTTTTTCAGGCTCTGTGCCTGAAAAATGGCCTGCAGAGCCACCCCCCTCCCCTCCCCTCCTTTTTCAGGCTCCGCGCTAGAACGCCGGGCCTGAAAAAGGGCCAGCCGAATGTCAATTTCGGCCCCTTTATATCCTATGGGCCATTTAAGTCAATAGCGAAAACATAGGGTATATTATGGGGGATGAAGGGGAAGGCGTTTGAGGGAGAGGCTCCAAACCCACAGGGTAGCTGCTGGAGCCTCTCCCCAAGATACCAACCACGTTTGAAGAACATTGGACCAGAGGGTCCAATTCTAAGGGCCCCCAAACAGGTTGCCCCTATCTTTTTTTCCACCATAGAGAACAATGGAGGGGATCGGGTAACCTGTTTGGGGGCCCGTAGAATTGGACCCCCTGGTTCAATGTTCCTGAAACATGGCAGGTATCTTGGGGAGAGGCTCCAGCAGCTTACCCTGCAATTTTGGAGCCTCTCCCTCAAACCCACTCTTCTCCAGCCCCCAGAATATACCCTATGTTTTCGCCATTGACTTCAATGGCGAAAAGGATATAATGGGGCCGAACTGCGGGAAGCCGATTCAGATCAGAGAATCTGATTCGACCCGCAGCAGGGGATCCTGAGGAAGTCAAGGGAAGGGAAGGTGGTTTAAACTGCCTCTCCTTCCCTCTAGAACCTGGCTTGCTCAGGTTGCCCGAGCAAACCAAGGGAAGGAAGGTGGCGGAACAGCTGGAGACATTGAGCCTCAGCTCCACAAGTAATGAGCACTCGAGCCCCGCCCCCAGCAGCCCTCAGGCTGGAGCACCTGGAGCAAAGCCTATTGCTTTGGAAGTGAATTTGTGATCTTCATCCAACTGACGATCTGAAACTCTGCGGAGATCAGTCAGTGCAGGAAATGCCTGGTCAGCAGATTCCGGTGCTCTTGGGGAGGGGGAAGTATGGCGGTGGGCCTAGGCGAGGTTTTAAGGGAAGGATGCGGAGAAATGGAATGGCTCGGCACCCTTCCAGCCTATGGCCCATCCCAAGGGTGGCTGGCAGTGGGGCTAGGATGGAGAACTCCCCTCCAACATTGGTGCTGTGCAATGCCAGGTCAATTAACAACAAAGCTACAGTCCTTCCGGACTTTGTAATGGAACAACGGGCTACCCTGGCATGCGTGACCGAGGCCTGGGTGAGGGAGGGGGAAACAGTAGATCTTGCCCAGCTTGCCCCTCCAGGTTTCTCGGTCCTCCACCAATCGCGGACTAGGGGGCGGGGGGGAGAAGTGGCTATTTTCATTCGGGAGGCTTACTCCTTCAGGGTGCTCCTGGCAGTGGAGATCGCGGGATTAGAGTGTGTCGGCATGATGCGGGAGGCTGAGGAGAGTTTGGCGATTTGGGTGGTGTACCGACCGCCTAGCGCACCTACCAATAGCCTGCCGTCCCTGCTGGAGGCCATATCAGGCTGGGCATTGGAGTATCCTAGGCTGATTGTCTTGAGTGATTTCAAAGTCCATGCCGAGGACGTGGCCTCCAGCTGGGCTACGAACCTAGTGTCATCCATGGCGGCACTGGGACTCTCTCAATGTGTTACGGCCCCCACTCATTGGGCCGGTCACACGCTCTATCTGATCTTCGCAGCTGGGGTGAGGGTGGGCCAGATTACTGTGATGGCAGTGCCATGGTCGGACCAACAGGCCTTGAAGGCCCATCTGAATGTTCCACCCCGACCCTGCTTAGGCAGTGAGCAGATTTTTCCTCGCCCGCGCTGCCAAATGGACCCTATGTGGCTCCAGATGGCGTTGCGGGATCCGAAGCCCCCTGGCGGCTCGCTGGATGAGCTAGTGGAGGACTGGCATGACTGGCTCTCCACAGCCATCGACGAGATCGCTCCCAGGCGTCCTCTTCGAACTCGTATTAGGCGGGCGCCCTGGTATACCCAGGAGTTGCGCCAGCTGAAGTGAGAGCTGAGACGAGTAGAGAGATGGCGGTGTCCCGCTCGTGACAAGGCTTCAAGAACATCCTATAGGACGTTTATGAGATCCTATGAGATGGCAGTCAGGGCCTCAAAGAGAGATTTCTATGTGACCATGATTGCATCTGCTAGCTCACGCCTAGCACAATTATTTAGTACAATTCTGTCATTGAAGGCTCTGCCACAGGGCAGGCAAAATGCTAGGGAATCGGATATCGCCTGTGAGGCATTTGCAAGCTATTTTGCAGAGAAAGTCTTGGCGCTCCGCCACGACCTCCCTGCCACATTTGATACAGTGAGCGAACTTGAGGCCCCTTGCACACCTTTGGCGCCAGGTTTAGTGAGTTTTGGCCCACTCAGCCTGGAAGAAGTTGACAGACTGCTCGTATCTGTGTGCCCAACCACATGCGATCTTGATCCGTGCCCCTCTTGGCTCATTAAAACGGGCCGCGAAGGGTTTCGAGTACCCTGCGGGAGATTGTCAACAAGTCCCTTTTGGAGGGACGGTTCCCCGGAGCACTCAAGGAAGCGATGGTCCGCCCTCAGCCGGTGTCCAATTTGCCCTATTTGGGCAAACTTATCAAGAGAGCGGTGGCAATACAGCTACAGGGCTTTCTGGATGACGCTTCTATCCTCGATCCCTTCCAGTCCGGCTTTCGCCCTGGTCATGGGACAGAGACGGTACTGGTTGCTCTGACTGACGACCTCCGTAGGCATCTGGATCATGGTGGTGTGGCGGCACTGTTGTTGTTAGATCTGTCGGCCGCGTTCGATACAGTCGACCACCAGTTGCTAGCCCACCGCCTCGCCGATGCGGGGATTCAGGGGCTTGCCTTTTAATGGTTGGCCTCTTTTCTCCAAGATCAGGAATAAAGGGTGGCGATAGGGGATCAGCGGTCCCGGAGGTGGCCTCTCAAATGTGGGGTACCTCAGGGGGCAGTGCTAACCCCCATGTTGTTTAACATCTGCATGCGCCCCCTTGCCCAGATTGCCTGGAGTTGTGGGCTTGGGTGTCATCAATATGCAGATGACACCCAGCTCTATCTGATGTTGGGCGGCCAGTCGGACTCCACCCCAGATGACCCAGATGACCTTCATCGGGCGTTACAGGCTGTGGCTGGTTGGCTCAGACTGAGTCGGCTGAAACTAAACCCGGCAAAGACGGAGGTCCTGGGTCTGAGTCGGATCAGTTCGGGGCTGGGGCCCCCTCTCCCGGCCTTTGATGGGGCACCTCTGGTGCCGGTGCCGGAGGTTAGGAGTTTGGGTGTGCTCCTGGACTCCTCTTTAATGATGGAGGCCCAGGTAGCAGCCACTGCCAAGTCGGCCTTTTACCATCTTCAGCTGGCGCAGCAGTTGGTCCCCTTCCTCGATCATGATGACCTGGCCACAGTGATCCATGCGACGGTCACCTCAAGGTTAGACTACTGTAACGCTCTCTACATTTGTTGCAGATTTGGAAGCTGCAGCTAGTGCATAAAGCTGCAGCCAGGCTGCTGATGGGTCTCCCTAGACGGGATCACATCCAGCCTGTGCTGAAAGTGCTGCACTGGCTGCCAGTGGCGTACCGGATTCGCTTCAAAGTGCTGGTTCTTACCTTTAAAGCTCTATATGGCCAGGGTCCGGCCTACCTAAGGGACCGCCTTTCCCTGCGTGTTCCCCCAAGAGCACTACGGTCGGGGACCCAAAATCTCCTGGATATTCCAGGCCTCAGGAACATCAAACTTGCTGTGACCAGGGCCAGGGCGTTTTCGGTGGCGGCTCCTACCTGGTGGAATGAGCTCCCAGAAGAGATCCGGGCCCTGCGGGACCTTATGCAGTTCCACAGGGCCTGCAAAACGGAGCTCTTCCGCCAGGCTTTCGAGTAGGAGCCGCCGCCACCACCATTATTCCACCAACGCTTTTTCCATCACCGCACCCTTACCACCACTGGTGCGGGTACCATCGGGGGTGCGAGACATGCCTGGCGGATGATAGGGCTGCGGGGACATATATCTGGTTGTTGGATTGATATACAGCTGCAGAATACCATCTTGATTTATGAATTGGAGTGAGTAGTGGAGCACCGATATTTTATTGATTGTGTTATGTTGTATATTGTATTGTATTTTTATATTGTTTTTATTGTTTTATTAGGCATTTATGCCCTTGTTAGCCGCCCTGAGCCTTCGGGGAGGGCGGGATACAAATCTAAAGAATAAATAAATAAATAATAAATTGGGAGGCGGATTAGCAAAAAGCAAAACCAAAAGCGCAGGAACTCGAGAGAACTCCAGGAATGGAGCCGGTTCCTCTTCCACAGCCCAAAATGTGACCCACGAACCCTGAGCTTGCTTCTTCTCATTTTGCAAGTCTGGCCTCCGCACTCCTTTAACAAGGCAGCCCTGAAGCTTGGGGCAGCAGGAGTTTCTTTGCACGCAGCTTGTGCGGCTGGCTGAGTGCCTCTTCTGCTTGCCCACCTCTCGCCTCTGCACCTCATCTTCTGCCAGGCATGGAGGAGCCCAGCTCGCCCAGGCTTCTTGCCTCCTGCTGCCTTGGCCCTCTGGTGCACGGGTGAGTCCCCAAAGTTTGACTCTTCCCCTACAAGTCTCTGGCGCTGGAGGTATTCGCCTCCTTCCCTCCTGCCTGCTATGGCTGCATAATTGTGAGAGATTTCTTAACATAGTGTTCCTGCCAGGGAAGCTGGGGACCCTGCCCATGAGTCTCCATTTCATCCTCACAACAACCCTGTGGGGTAGGTTAGGTAGAGAAGGGGAGATTTGGCCCGGGGTCACTCAGCCAGCAGAGTGAGAATACAAACCTGGGTCTCCCCACATCAATCCGCAACTCTGGCCACTGTGCAGTGCTGCCTCTACTGATCTGTAATGTTCCAGAGGTGTTGTAATGTAATACTCAGTTTCTCAAACGAGTGTATGCCTGTCTGTTGGTCCACTTAGGAGTCTTGATCCTGGTTGTGTGGTGGGCTAGTTGTGGCAAATGGTAGGGAAGCTCAGTATTTCTGTATACAGTTGTAGGGGCTTTATTGCAATGTGCTATGGCCTGATATTCCAGTGTGGGGTGTGTGGGGGGCAATGGAAGCTGAGTGATAGGGTCTCTCCAAGTGACTGCCAGAAGTGAGATGCATCTTGGTCTTGTGTCTTACAGATAATCTTACAAATAGTCATTTGCATTTATATCATGCTTTCAACTTTAAAAGGATCATAATGCTGATTGTGTGAACTTAGGCAAATCATGAGATGTAGAGCAGGAAGGGTTGCATCAGTGCTTAGTTCTTGTGGCCCTTTCTTACACACCCAGGGAAAGGCTGATCGCCACTTTGGGGCCAGGAAGCAATTTTTCTGCAGGACAGTTTGGCCCCCAGTGATCCTGGAGGGTTTTTTTAATCATATTCTGGGCGTGGAACAGGGGTCACTGGGGTGTGTGGGGGGTATTGGTGAATTTCCTGCATTGTGCAGGGGGTTGGACTAGATGACCCTGGAGGTCCCTTTCCACTCTATGAGTCTATGATTCTATAATTCACCCAGGCTGGCTGTGGGCACGCCAGCACCTCGGTCAGGCAGAAGCGCCTGAGATCCTCCCCCTCCCCTTTTCCTTCGCCTGACTTGGAGGCGAAGGGAAGGGAGAGGGGGGAAAGAATGGATCCCAGGTGCTTCTGCCTGTCAGAGGGGCTAAAGCACACTTCCGGTGATGTCAGGGGGTGTGGCATATGCTAATAAGTTATGCTAATGAGCTCCTGCAGCTCTTTTTCTAGGAAATGACCCCTGACTACTTCTACTGCCAGATTCAGATATTTAACTATTCTCAGTTGGAATACAGCCAGCTGAAACAGGAATATTTCTGACCCTGGAACCGTCTCTTTCTTGATTATTTTTGATTGTATCATGCTACAAGAATCCTGGCTGACCGATTCCTGTGACCTCCTTTTATCTGCCTGTAGTGAAATCTAAGGGGTGTCCATGGGGGGATATGTTCTGTCTCATTTCCAATAAATTGGGTAAAATATCAACTTTACCACCTTGCTCTCCATAACTGCAGTGGCAGTTGTGATCTCTGTTAGCTCAATGATAATCCTACTGGTAAATGTTTACCTTCCATGTAACACCTCTAAGGCTGATAATAATATCCAGTGGGATACTCTGGAGAACTATTTACTGGACATGCAAAGCAACCACCCACAAGATATTATGATAGTGGGTGGCAACTTTAATGCTAAAATAGGCTCCAATGACAATGACCAGGTCAGTTGAAAATTTTTGAATGACAGTCTCTTTTATTATGACCTTACAACAGAACTCATCACTTTAAAGACAAGGGCATCAACAACTCAGGAGCCAGACTGATAAATATGGCCTCTAAGCTTGCATTAACAGTAATCAATGGAAATAATACTGTTGATCTCTCCAGAGATTACACTTTTGTCTCTCCACAAGGAGCTAGTGTGATCAACTATGTACTAATTGATGGTCCTTAGTTCCCTATAGTCCTTGAGTTTAAGGTGAGGGGCCCTGGAGCAAGTGACCATCAACCTATCTTTATTAAGATCAGGGCTTCTTTTTTTTTTAAAGAGGTGCCATAAGTCTCAAGAGGGAAATGAAGTTTTCAATCTGAGTACTGAAAACTCATGAACTTTAAAAAAAATAAAATTAAGAAGAGGTTTTGGACCTCTGTTCCAGTGCATTCCCCCAGAAAAAAAGCCCTGATTAAGATTAACCTAAAACTGAACAAGGAATGGATGTTAACCAGCCTGGGACTAAGATTTTAACATTAAGACAAAGATGGTCAAGAAGATCAGCTGCAGCTGCCATACAAGTACTTAGTTCTGCAGAGGTACTTCGGCTGAAGGACAATGTCATCAAAGCTCAGTACTGCCATTCAGCACTGGCAAATATGACGTCATTTCATTTGACTGATGGACCCAATTCTTCTCAACACCAGACCTAGTAAAAAAAATCTAGTACCCTTTGTAGTTGTAATAAGAGCTGGTTTGATTTAGACTACAGAAGGGTCAAAAACCAAGTTAAGTTCAGATATAGACTTTTTAGACAAAAACAACAACTAATGTGAGACACTCTCCTGCTCTACAAAGCAATATAAAATATGTTAAAGAAGAAAAAGGATCAGGCTATGAAATAGTTGTAACTACTGCAGGAAAATGAGATATACCTCCTTTGGCATCTTATTACCACATTACTAAAACCCATAGGTACAACCCCTATTCCAGCAGCTATATGGGAAAACTACTTTGGAAACCTTTACAAGAAACATGATGTTGAACCCAACTTAGATTTTGTGATCAACCTTCAGCAGCTCCCGCACTGGGAACCTGTAATTTGTCTGGAGTTACTTGGCACTAAAAACTGGAAAATCCCCCAAACTCGAAGCCTTCTCTTCCAATCTTTTGAAAATAGTTCCTAACTGGTGGGCTCAAGCACTGTCACTTACATTTGCACTGATAAATCATGAAGAATCGTACCAGATTCATGGATAATATCACTCATTACAAAAAAGGTGATAAGATGGATCAAAAAATTTCCAATCAATTAGTCTTTTGCTAGTTATTGGCAAACTATATGCAGCCTTCCTACAAAAGAAACTGCTCCGCTGGATGGATAAAGAGAAAGTCTTGGTGATGACCAAGCAAGCTGTAAAGGAGGCCAGTCTTTTATAGACCATTGTAATACATTGGCCTCGTTGATAAGAAAATACTCATTAGATACCCCTGGACATTTGTATTCAGCATTTATTGATTTAAGAGCTGCTTTTTACTCTGTGTCCCAGGCTCATTTATGGAACAAGCTTTATGTCACATTTTTGCCTTCTAGACTTTTGAAACTAATTATGAATCTCTACACTGACAACTCAGTATTCATTAAATTAAACAACTTGGGCTCCAATTGTGTTCTTGCGTCTCATCTCTTTAATTTATCTCTGAATGTCTTTGTACCAGGGAACGAGATATCTCTGTTCACCTGTCATGCCTAGAAGGTCATCCAGTTTCAGCATTGTTATATGCTGATGATTTAGTTTCACTCTCCAGAACACACTGGTCCAAAGTGAGCAATAAAAGTCTCATGACTTACTTCAGCAATGAACTTTTGGAGATTATGATAAATCTAAAATCATGATATTTACAAAATCTAGAAAGTGACTAATTAAAAGCTGGAAATTTGATGTACACTCAATGCAGTTAATGAATTCAGATATCTAGGGCTTGTGTTTCAGTCCAACCTATCCTGGTTCAAACACATTCAATATGTCAAACAGAAATCTGAACTAACTTTGTTAGCACTATGAAAATTTTTCTTTATCCAAGGTACTCAGTATATACCAGCACTTTTGAGAGCCCACAAGACGCTCGTGATACCATGTTTATAGTTCACCAATTTGATTTTTAGGCCCAGTGAAACTACTTGACGAGCTTCATATAACCTTATCCATAAAATCCTTGCTGTACCTTCATGTATGTCATCTTCAGTTGTATGGCTCATTATAGCCTTCCAAATATTTCAACCTTGATATGGACAGCCGTTATCAATTTAGACTGCTTAATGCCAAAGACCTCCCTGTTTTTACTCAATTAGCAGCCCGTGAGTGCTGCTGATCTTTGTGGAACAGCTTGCGGATTATAAAATCACTCAGTGGAGTCCATGGAGGCCTACAAACCTCTTAACAGAGAAGAAAAGTTTGTTACTTTCTGAGAATCTTCTCAAGCAGGACTGGGTCCTTTTATTTAAAGATTCTAGAAGGAAATGTTTCCCACTTTATGTCAAAATCAAATACCCAGTTGTATTAGAAGCCCCTCAATATCTCCACACACTGATGGTTTCTAAACTGAGGTGGTTGTATATGATAGCATGCTGTAATGCACTGCCCACAGCTCAGATGAAGGGTTGTATCCTTAGAACACCTCCAGAACAGCACTTTTGCAACTGTTCCTAGTTGGTGGTTGATTTATTATCACATATCTATATATCTAATAGCGAACTTGCCCCCGGAGTGCGGATCGCTAAATCAGCGCTCCGGGGGCAGCTGGGGGGCCGGGGGAGGTTTGTGTACACATGGGCCAGTCCCCATGTGTGCACAAAAATAAAAAAAGCTGAAAAAAATCTCGGGGGGGATGTTTAAATCCCCCCGAAAGTGCAAGAGCGTCTCCTGCGCATGCGCAGGAGACGCTCTGTAACTGCCGCCGCTGCTTGGGAGGGAAGCAGCGAGCGACGAGCGGCAAGCAGGGAGGGGGGCCAGAGCGGCGAGGGCCGATCGGCTTGCCGATCTTCCCTCTTTGGCGGCTTCTCCTCACGCCTACTTGAGCCGTGTCCCTGTGAGGCCTTCTTTTCTCTCCCGCCCGTTCCTTCCCGCAGACCCGGAGAGAGCGGCGGAGACCTGAGCGGCCGGCGCGAGTCCCGTCCCGGAGCGGCTGGGCGGGCGGGATGAAGAGGGGAGCCCCAGCGCGGCGGCGACGAAGACGGCGGCGGCGGCGGCAGCAGCAGCAGGAGGCCGAGCCCCAGCAGCTAGGCCGCGCCGCGGCGTTGCCATGGAAACGGGCCACGACGGCGGCCGCCGAGGGACACAAAGCTTGTCTTTTTCTACTGTCCAAAATATGCTGCAACTAGGGATAAATTCCTTGTAAAGTGGCTTTTAAAATATTCAAACACTTCAGATGCTCATAAATTAAAATTATTTTTAAGTAGTTACAGCAAAACTTGTACAACTGATGTAACTAAGTTCAGCTTGTTGTAATTTGTATTTCCTAAATGGCTATGACGATTAAGGCTGAATAAAGTGAAAGTGAATAACTAAGTGCTGGAGTGCTGGGTGCTTGGGAGAGTGATAATGCACCTCCTGTAGTTTTCCCCTTTACTAGCTAGTAGCTTGTAGCCAGGTTCCATCTCATTGTCCCTTTCTACTGGGACTTACCCAGGGGTTTTGAAGGAGGCAGTAGTTCATTCGCTCTTGACAAAATGATCATTGGACCCTATTGTTCTAGCCAACTAACACCCAGAATCGAACCTACCGTTCCTGGGTAAGGTAGTTGAGAGCCCCCACTGATGAATGTACCATCGTAAGTCGAACATGCCATGGCCCTGTTATAACATTGGATGGTCTTTTCTTATGGATCATGTATAGGAAACCGCCACCATCTGTTTGCACTGTTTGTACTAGCACTTTATGCAATTGTTTTATTATGAATTTTATGGTATTTATTGATTTTATTGTATCTTAACTTATGTAAGCCGCCTTGAGCCAGTTTTTACCGGCAAGGCGGGGTATAAATTGGAAGTAAATAAATAAATAAATAAATTCTTCAATTCCACAGGGCCTGTAAGATGGAGCTATTCCACGAAGCCTTCGGCTGAGGCAGCCGGCATCCATGTATGACCTCCATGAGGTTTCTGTCTCCCATCCGACAATAGCTGGCCATCTGCATCAATGGGCCAGAGAACCTCTTGCCACCAGACAATTTCTGTCCTTGGGCTGTGACCACCAATTCTAATGCTTACGGTTGCATTTTAATATTTTAACTGTATTTATTGTATTGCTGTTATGTTGTTACCCACTGTGAGCCAGCTTGCAGGAAGGGCAGGCTATAAATACAAAAAATAATTAAACAAACAAACAAACAGAGTGCAATCTCAATGTTTGAACTATTGGAGTGAATTCTAGGGTAGAGGGCATTTCTTCACACTCCACCTTTAAGGCTAGTGCACCTTTCACGTTTATGTGATACAGCATGTTTTGTTCATTCATGAGGACCCTCAGATTCCCAATCAAATATCAAGAGAGTAACACTGCATGCTGTATGAACTATGGCTTTGGGGGGGGGATCAAGTAAATGAACAGGGCGAGTGGAGGTGTCTTTGCTTCCAGTCTTTGTTAGAAATACAGGAAATTGAGGCTTACCAAGATAAAGTGCTATAAAAAGAGGGTTTCTTTTTAAATCTCAGCAAGTACAACTGTGAACAATGGAGGGTGGAATAAAGTTTAACAAGCCACCAAAGATGAAAAACATGATAAGGTCAGAACTTTGGGTCTGCCCAGAACTTTAGGTTTGGTTCAGTCTGTAAGAGTTCCAGTTATACACTTTAAAGCAATCCTGTCCCAATCTTTTAAGCCTGTCCTGTGCCCCTGTTGCAAATTGATAACCAAAGCAGATGCAGCCTAGTTAAACCTCAGACCATTTGTTTGCATTGCTGCCAACACTCTACTGAAGACCAGGGTGGTTCAAGATTGAAAGCTGAACAGTATGCACAAAAGCCTGGAATTTCTAAATGTACTGGGTATGACTGGGTTGGACTCTTCTGTGAAACAAGGAGGCATCTGCAACTATTTGCTATTTGTATTATTTTCCACAGTAACTTCATTTCTTAGCTAGAACTAGCATATTTTACAGCACAGTGTCCTACAACTTTTCACAGATAAATATTGAATATACCACTTTTAATGGTAAAAAAATATAGATCAATGTCCAACACCCAGTGCAACATAGTCTTCAGCTTGGTTTAAGGCAGCCATTTCACAGAGCGACAGAAGAATTAGTTTGTGTCTTAATTCCAGCAGGCACTTCCAGGTCAGAGAAGACTTGAACTTCAGTCTTGCTTAACAGATAGTTAAGGGCTGCCAAGAGTGGGTTGGAAATTTCCTGGAGATTTGGGGGTGGAGCCTAGGGAGGAAAGAGACCTCAATGGGGTATGATGCCATACAGTCCACTCTCCAAAGCTGCTGTTTTCTCCAGAGAAACTGATTTATACAGTCTGCAGGTCAGTTGTAATTCTGGGAGTTCTCTAGATCCCACCTGGAGATTGGCAACCCTATGGAGGTGAGTTGGGGATGGTTTCCTTGGCACTTTTTTTTTTGGGGGGGGGGTTAGTCATGCTAGCCACATGACCACGGAAACATCTTTGGATAGTGCTGGCTCTTCGGCTTGGAAACACCACCCCCTAGAGTTGGATTTGACTGGCTTTCAAGCAAGGGAAACCTTTACCTTTACCTTTAGAGTGGAACTTTCCTTCTGAGAATATGCAGGATGCCTTTCCTACACTGTTGAATTACTACAGCCAGTTCCTGTACTGCCACAGAGAAAGGCTTCTTCCTGAGAAGGTATATCTTCCTGGCATGCTATAACCCTAAAGTCTCCCATTTTACAGATGAAAAAGGTTTCCAGAATACAGTACCTGTCTAACATGGCAATCTCTTACCAGAATGTGATACATCCAATAGCTATTTTATTTATTATCTTTATTGCTTACATTTCTGCCAAAAGGTACCGAAAAATCAGTATGTGGTTTTTCAGAGCTAGAAAAATAGCGGAACCAGCTTTAGTACAAAATTTGTCCTTGTGCTTGATAATTATTGGTTCCTGAGTAATTTCCAGATTCCAGATATCAAGGTTGGAGCCACAACCTTCCATAGGTTGCTGTCATGGGCACCGGCTAGAAAGGTTATCTAATGGATGCCACCACTTTGGTATGGTTCTTCTTGGGAGGGCCCAGAGCACCCGTACCCTTTTATATACTCCTTTTCCAGTAGGTTTCCCTTTATAAGTGACCGAATGAGGCATGAGGACTCAGGCAGAGTAACAAACTATTTTTATTAATACAACTCTGATTCAATAATGTGTAGGAAAAATGAGCACAGTAAAGGTAGGTAAACCACCAAAATAAGAAATCCTAATGCATCTGACTATACTGTCCTAGCCTGTCCTAGGACTATACTGTCCTAGCCTCTAAGTACTTGGTCTCAGACAGACTGGATGAGGGATCCGTCCTTCTGCAGCAGCCTCATCAGCTCTGCTCCCTGGGACTGAACCCCTTCCCACTTTGGATGCCTTTTATTCCTTCTTCCCAAGCACCACCCATTATTCCTCTGCTGGTATACGTTTTCCCTGCAAATCCCCTGTTAGCCAATCACAGGGTCCAGAGGGTACCTGGGAAATGTACACCCTGTAGTCATACATTTCTCAGGTACCCTCTGGAGCCACTAGGCCCCCCTAGAGCCTGTAGGCCACACCACTATAGGGCCAGGATCATGGCAGTTGCAATGAATGGAAGTCTCTTTTTCTTTGCTCAAACAGGCTGCCTCTGAACATGTTCAGGAAGTTCTTTCTGTATTATATCATTGAGACCTCTGGGTACCTGGTTGTCCCGGAGGCGAGGCTCCTGGGGCTCCCGTGGGACTCCCAATCCTTCCCTCACCTGGGGAAAGCCAGAGGAATCGCCCCCCCCCATACTAATCTGACACCGGGGAAGGGTCCCCATCTGAGTCCAGCGATAGTGAGGTGCCGTCGACCTGCTCATGTGACACTGGCATTATTCGTATGCATGACTCTGTACAATATTTTATGATCTGTTTTAAATAACGGTATGGATTTAAGAAAACTCAGCCAATGTTTAGATTAGAATGGGCACAAACTTGGAAAGTGCAATTTGGTCTATGGTGTGCACGGTTCACAAACCATGGACCATCACAAACTTTTAAATGCTAGACAAACCAGTTCAGTTTGTGAGGGTTGTGATATGGCAGAATGGCCCCCAGCATGGGGGATCTCTGGCTGACTCTCCTCTACCTACCCTTCATGTTTGGTGATGATTGGATTTACAGGGTTCGAGTTATGTCCCCCCAAAGAAGGTGCCACCAGGAAAATGCTTACTGTGAAAATGACAGGTGCAGGTTTAGGAGGTTCAGAAGTATGTAGAATGGATCCCGTGCAAGCTAGAGGCACCAAACTCTCAGCAGATCTCTGGCTGACTTTCCTCTACTTGCCCTCCAAGGTTGATGAGGATTGGGTTTACAGGGTCCAAGGTATGCCCACCAAAGAAGGTGCCCTCATCCTCCATTGTTTCCAATGGAGAGGAGGAAAAAACAGCAAAACAGCAGGGGCAATAGAAGCCCAGCAGAACAGAATCAAATTCCCCAAGAATCTCTGCAGTAGAAACTGAAGATGGGTGGCATTTTTGCAAGCCCAGCAGAACCAGTGCAATATGCCCATCAGAACTAGTGCCACTATGGCAGTGCAAACCCAACAGGACTAAGAAAGTGCTTTTTGGGGAAATGTCAGGCACAGCTTCAAAAATGTATAGAATGGACCTTCTACAAGCTATACATCCCAAACACACAGGGAACCTCACCCTGCCACCCAAGCCTCGACAATCTCTCCAAGTTGAAGGCAGATTACATTTCTGGGGTCTCCTTCATGGACCCCCCAAAAAGGTCTCCCCAGTGCCCTCCACAGTGCTCTCTCTGGAATAGACAGCTGCAGTTACAGGAGTCTATTCATTGGGTCAAGAACAAGCCATGACACCAAACTCACAGGGAAACTTCACCTGGGCACACACACACACACCAGCCAGACAGTGGAAGCAAGGCAAGCATGCAGCCTCTCCAAGTCTCCAAAAGCAGGTTCTTAAGGACAGAAAGAAAGACATTCCCAGAGTTTTGACAGAGGCTACCCAAAGTAATCCCATGGCAGCTTGGCAGGCACCCCTACCATACCAGACAAGCAAGGGAAGCATGTCCACAACTCTCACAGCCCCTTCCCCAAGGACTGAAATACCGCAGTGTGTTCTTCTGCTCTGCAGAAGAAAACCTGTCAGGCTGGCTGGACTACCTACGATTCTCTAAAGGCAGATTTGGAATAACAGAAAGGTAGGCATGACAAGATGTCTGACAGGGGCTCCCCAAAGTAACCCCATGACAGCTTGGCGGGCACCTCAGCCCTATCAGACCCCTTGGACTCAGAGTTTTCCATTTTAAGTGATTAGTGATATATACAGTCTTGCACAATTAAGAAAGACTGTTTACAATTTCTTGCCCAACTGAGTGTTTATGGATTTGAGTTTTGATATATATTCATACACTGAAATAATGGACGGGGACTATTTCAATAATGTTCCTAAGTAATAGATGTGCCTCTAGGGTTGCTTTCATGTTAGGACTGCATGATAGGAATGGCTCCTCTACAATCTCTCCAAATTGGAAGTGGATTATATTTCTGGGGTCCCAGTTACGGACCCCCCCAAAAAGGTCTCCTACATTTATACCCTCCCATCCCTCTTCAATGTTAACACCTCTGTGTGCTAATAGGGTGAAAGTGGGTGCAAAGAGCGCTCATTGTGGGGGGAAGAAGTCCTCCACCCACTGAGTACCTCAGGCTCCCGTCCTGCCAGGCCCTAGCAGGGTATCACCAGGTATCTCAGAGCCTCCTTCCCTTGATCTGTTCCTGGGGCTCTCCGTAGTGGCAAAATAATTGTTAGCACTGCCCAAAGACACGAGAACACACCCCCTGCATACCACATGCCCAGCCCACTGGAGCCTGACCCTAGCAGGGCATCACCAGGGGTCTTGGAGCCTTTTCCCCCTGATCTGGTCCTAAGGCTCTCTGCAGAGTAGGGGTGTGCAATATTTTTCTCTTTTTTAAAATTTGCATTTATTAGACCCGAACATTTTTGGGATTTCCAAAAAATCCTGGATCCCAATACCAGTACAGTATTTAGATCTGGGATTTTTTTGGAAATCCCATTTTTTTCTGGGTCTAATAGACCCAAAAAGAAAAATACCAATAATAATTTTAAAAAGCCCAGTCCTGGAGCTGGCTTTGCTTCTCCTGCAACCTGGTGTAAACCGGACTGCAGGAGAAGCCATTGCAAAGCTGAGCCAGCGGGGAACTATCTGCTCCCCATGGACACAGCCGATCCTGACTGGGTTCCCTTATCTTGCAGTCCAGTTTAAACCAGGTTGCAAGAGAAGTGAGCCCCAAGAGCTGCTGGGCCGCGCAGAGCACACTGCCCCTGGCGGCACAGCCATTCCTGGCTGAGCTCGCTTCTCCTGCAGTCCGGTTTAAACTGCCAGGTTCTCCTGTGCCACCCTGAGCAATGTGCTCCAAGTGGTATTGCAGCTCCTAGGGCTGGCTTCTCCTGCAGTCCCATTTAAACCGGGCTGCAAGAGAAGTGAGACCCAGGGGCTGCTGTGTTGTGTGGAGACATTGCTCCCAGTGGCACAGGAGATCCTTGCTGGGTCCACTTCTCCTGCAGTCCGATTCAAACCGGGCTTCAAGACAAGCGAGCCCCAGGGGCTGCTGTGCCATGCAGAGCACATTGCTCCTGGTGGAACAGTCAATTCTGGCTGGGCTCACTTCTACTGCAGTCTGGTTTAAACTAGGATGCAGGAGAAGTGAGCCCCAGGTGCTACTGTGCCATGTGGCGCACATTGCTCCCAATGGCTCACCTGATCCTGGCCAGGTTTGCTTCTCCTGCAGTCTGGTTTAAACTGAGCTGCAGGAGAAGCCAGCAGCACAGCAGATCTTGGGGCTGGCTTCTTTTGCAGTCCAGTTTAAACCGGGTTGCATGAGAAGCCAGTCCTAAGCCAAGGCACCGGGAACAGTCTGCTTCCCATGGGCAAAGCTGATCTTCAGGCTGTGTTCTGCAGTCCCTTTAAACTTTAAAGGAACTACAGTAGAAGCACAACAAACATCTGAGAGGCAGGAGCAATCTGCTCTCACCTCTCTCTGTTTTCAGATCTACCTGATAATTTCTGAATATACCTGGGATTTCTTTCGGGAAATTTCTTTTTTTGTTTTCCTGGGATACATCTGGGATGCTGAAATCTACCTGAAAAACACTGGTAAGGTATTTTTGGGTTGATTTTTGGCTTGAGTAGCTCCAAATGCACATCCCTACCACAGAGGCAAAAGAGTTGTTAAGCACTGCCCTGAGTCCGCCTAACACCAAAACCCCAGCAGGGGAGAAGAGTTCACAATCAGGAGGGAATGAGCTCTGATAGTCCAATTTTAACAAGCCTGTGTAACTAAGAACAGCCAACAGAGGAGAGGGTGTGGAGCTGAGCTGAGTTAAGTGTATATATAGCATTCTGATCCCATAGAGCAGAATAGGAATTGTGTTACTAGCAGCTGGCAGTGCCTGTTGAGCTTTGGAGGGCTCCTATTGGTGTTTCCAACGCTGGAGAATTCCACCTCCCATTGCCTTGGAGTTTTATGAACGGGTTAATTGAGTGGAGACATTTTGCCTGGAAATGTATTAATTCATGAACCACCACAAACTGCTACAAATGGCATCAAAGTTCATGGAATGTTTGTTCCCTGTGCCCTTCCACAATCATTGCTTTCCAAACCATGAATCAGCTGAAATTTGTGATGAACTTTACTTTGTGTGCTGGTTCATGCCCATCCCCAGTTTAGATATTATAAATTCACATAAAATGTTATGGGATATAAGATGTTACAAAGAACAGCCATCTCTTCAGACATGTGGCATTGATCAATATGGGCTGCATTCAGACATTGTATCCTGTATTTTAATCAAACATGCGTTTGAATGGACAGGGTCCAACAAATCAGTATTTAAAACAAGGGCTAGTAGATGACCAATTTGAGGACTATTGTACTAACTGTAGCTTGCTATGGACACATCGATACACAAACTATAGATCTGATGAGTAGCACCACTTCTTGCAGGTGCTTGGCGAGAGATGATGGGGTTTATTTATTTATTTATTATTTACATTTTTATCCCGCCCTCCCCGTAGGCTCAGGGGTTGTCCCTTCTGCTGGGAAGAAGAGTAGAAACAAGATGTAAACAACCTGGGGTTTCTGCACAAACTGGGATTTGGTAACTATAGTCTGCATCCTGCCAAACATTTCAGTGGGTTGAATGGGAAAGCCATTTTTTTCCATTTCCCCAGCCCATTTAAGTTTTTCAACATGTGCGCATCAACAAACCAGAGTGCCCCAAAAGCATTTTAAATGACTTCAGTGAATTTAGTCAAGCTTTAGTTATGGCATACCTACCAGGGCACCTTGGAAGTTATAGTTCTGCAAAGGAGGGAGTTTTACAGACTGCTAATAGAAAATTGTCTGTACCCGCAACAATTTGCAGGTTTTGTTGAAGTTCTGCCCACTTGTAGTACAGTTAGAGTTGAACTAAAACTTTCCCTCATGCTGTGATGCTTGTTAGTTAACCAATTGGCTCAAGGAAAACTGTAATTCCTTTAGGAATTGAGAAGTAACAATTGCTAATTCTAAAATCAGTTCTTCATTCTATCAAATTAGTGGTGGGTGTCAAAAGTAATCCCGTTCTCTCCCCTCCCATTTGTGAAAGATTCCAGACAAAGTCTGAAAGTATTTTTTTTAAATGTGTGACATATATATGTTTAAAATAGATAACTAGATTTAAAAATAACATTAATTCTGTGACTTGTCAGACTCCAGCCGAGAAGAATGTTTTAATGCACCAGAACTGTGATTTTACTGGTGAAATGCTGCCCTTCTAACTTTGTCTCCCTGTATTTCACAATTTTACATTGTTTCAAACAAAATCCAGGAAAAATCCTTTCATATGACAATTAGAACGATATATTGACTACCTTTGACTATTCCAGTGAACTACAAGAGATAAAACAGAACATAAACCCAGTATGGGGTGGGATACAATTACAGAACGATAATACAGCCTGCTATACAAGAAAACCAATACAGAACCGTCTCTAAAAGGGCCAAGTTTTAATAAAAATCAAACACAACCTTTTCAGCCCGGTCGTCAGTTTCAGAACATTGGCTGAGTACTTGTTTCATTTCAGCAAAGCCATCCGGTTTCAATCCATACCAAGGAGCGCCGGGGAACACTGGGCCAGACTAAGTCATTTGCAGGTGTTGGCAAATGTTAATAATATAAATGTGTATACTAACACTGAAGCTTTAAAAAAAAAATCTAGAAAGCCAGCATGATATAATAGTTAGAATGTCAGACCAGGATCTGGAAGATCCATGTATGAAACCCAGTTCTGCCACGGAAGCTTGGTGGGGGACCTTGGGCTGGTGGCAGACTGGTGGGGGACCTTAGCCTAACCTACTTCACAGGGTTGTTGTTGTGAGAGTAAAATGGAGGAGGTGAGAATGGTGCTGTAAGCTGTTTTGGGCCCCCACTGGGCAGAACAGTGGAGTATAAAAAAATAAATCTGGCCACATAGGAATTGTAATTTGCCATCTCATAGACAATCGGGACGAGCTTGTTTAAATCTACTTAGTGGCAAATTGGCAATGGTTTATTCTTTATAGCAATATTAAATGATTTTAGGCATTGTTTGAATGATAATAAGAATAAATAACAGTCATAAATAACACTTGTGTATGTCTAGTTCTTTGCTGGCTAGAGCTCTCAGTTCCTTGCCTGCCTCTGGGCTGGTAATTTGAGGGAAATCTTCCCTCACAGCTGCTCTGTTTGTCCCAGGGATTGGCAAATGCAGAACTGAGAGGCTTGATGGGGCTCAGGTGTGTTGTAACATCCTTATCATCTGCTTCTGCTCACAGCAAGTCTAAAGGGCAAAGTGTAAAAGATGCTGTCAGTGCAGTACTCATCATCTCAGACACTGCACTGGTCATAAGAGCTCTAGGTTTCAACCTGTAGGGAAGACATGAAACCTTTGCTCAATTATAGGCCATAGAACATGGCAACATTTTCCAGCCAGGAACTACTTTCCACTGGGAAATGGTTTCCCATTCTAATTCGAAGGCAGAATCAGCTATTTAAAAGTACCTCAGATTGGTGAGGTAATAGAAGGGATCTGGAGGAGGGAGTTAATTTTTACTTAATTCTTTTAATACTAATGTTCCATGTATGAAATATACCACTTGTATGGTTTGATCTTGTACGTAATTGTTGTATTTGGAATGTTGTGCACAATTGGATATTGTGTGCACAGGAGTTATTTCATTTTTTACTCCCCCCCCAGTTCCACCATAGAACTCAAGGCAGCTTATATAAGATGCCCAGGAGGTCTAACATCTAAGTGCTTACCAGATAACCTACCCCCTTCACTTTAGCTAGGTTGCTGAGCATGTGCCTGCCAATGATATCATACCACAAGTATACTTCAGACTATCCCCATGAAAGTTTTTGTGCTGCTGAAGGATTAGACTCCCATATTTAGCTGTAAGTGGAATGGAAACTAGAGTTCCAGGTGGCTCTGAACATATCATATGCCTGACAAAATCCTGCTCCATAGTCAAGATCCTACTATATATTTACAGAAGCAAGTCTCATTCTACAAAAGTTCTACTTCTTCCTGCAAAGTCTCCCTTTCCCCCCTTTGTTTTCTGGATGTATCTGGGTTTTCCATTAAAATGGAATGAACAAGCAATGGGAATTCCAGACTAAACTGCATGGAAGCAGGCAGTAAGAAGGTATCAAAGTGTGACTCCGTGACAGGAGAAATGCTGCAAGTGTGCTACTCAACCATGCAAGTGCTTGGAAAATCTAGTTCTGTTTTCTGTAACAGAGACCTAAATAACTAATGGCTTACCAAGACAAATGCAACAGAATGCAAACCGTTTATTGAACCCAGCACCTTCTAAACACAGATCATGTACTCTTCCACTGAACTGTGTCTCTGTAAGTCTCAACAGATTGAAGGAAACTTGGATGAGATTATAGGTACACTGATTAAAGGGTCCAATCCCTTTTCTCGAATGGGCTAAGTTTTTCTAGCCAAATTCTGTACCTTTTATTAGCCTGCTCTGCATGTTGTCTCTTGCTAGTGTCTGAGACAACATGTGTCATAATTATACATCATTATAAATATATAATTATACCTTCTTCTCAACTATACATTTATATATACGTATGTTTACACCAGCACAGATGTACATATACATGTTTCACTTCTCAGATGACAACTTTTTAATTATGAGTTTAAATTCTGTCCTCTTAAAAAGTGTTAATTTGAAAGTTTTTGAAACTTATCTTTTGCCTCCTTTAAACACACTGCATGGAACTACTACTGGTCTGAACAATAAAAGGAAAGCTCTTGGAAGCTCTTGGAAGGCATTGGGGGCACAGGTGGTATTCTCTTCTATCCTTCCAGTCATAGGAAGAGGAATGCGAAGAGAACAGAACATACTCGAGGTGGATTGTTGACTGAGATGGTGGTGCCAGCAGGAGTGCTTTGGGTTCTGGGACTACGGGATAAGTTTTCTTAGAGAAGGCCTGCTAGCACATGATGGGCTTTACCTCTCAAGGTCAGAGAAGAAAACGTTTGGAAAGAACCTGGAGAGCTTAATCAGGAGAGCTTTAAAATGAAGCCGCAAGGGGATGGGGATGATCAACAGGGGGACTTCAATGAAGAAGTGAAAACAGTTGGGGCCGACCTGGGTAGGACAGGTCAGACAAAGGTACAAGGCTACAAGTGCCTATATACCAATGCCCGTAGTATGGCTAATAAGAAGGAAGAGCTTGAGATTCTCTTGCAAACAGAGGGCTACAATATAATAGGAATCACTGAGACTTGGTGGGATGACTGGAATGTGGTAGTGGATGGGTGTGAGTTGTTCAAGAAAAACCAGAAGGATAGAAGAGGAGGTGGAGTGGTGCTTGGATGTAAGGAGAAGGCCAGACCGGGCAACCCTACTGGTTGCCCAAGCCCCAGAGGAGCTTGGTAGTTGTTCTTTCCTGTTCTTTCCCCCTGCATCATTGTTCTTTCTGTAGTTGTTCTTTCCCCCTGCCTTGGGGAGGGGAATGTGGTTAACAGCCCCGTGGAAAGTATATGGGTGGAAATAAGGGGAGGTAGGGCAAAGGGTATTGTTGTTGGAGTCTGCTACAGACCACCGGACCAGGGACCGGAAATGGATGCTGCCCTCCTTGAAAAGATTGGTAGAGTAGCCAGACATCAGAACCTTATAATTATGGGAAACTTCAACTTCCCCAATGTCTGCTGGAAGACAGGCTCAACAAAGCAACAAGAATCACACAACTTCCTGACCTGTCTGGCTGACAACTTCCTTTTTCAAATGGTGGAGGAAGCTACAAGGGGCTCAGTCATACTGGACTTAATATTAACCAACAGGGAAGAATTGGTAGATGGGGTGGCGGTGGGGGGGACCTTAGGGGGAAGTGACCGTGTCTTCCTTGAATTCCTGTTGCTGTGGGGGATCAAGGAAGTTCGTAGCCAAACTCGTAGGTTAGATTTTCGTAGGGACAACTTCAATGAACTGAGAGGCTTGATGGAAGTCATTCTGTAATGTACTGTCGCCATTACCACGTGTAGTGCATTCAACCTGACATGCCCGGACTTGCCCGGGCTGACCAGGCAATACTCCTCAGTAGCTTCAGTCGAAAGACAAAGGATCCATAGGATCCTAGCCGGCCCAATCAAAGGGCCAGCTTCCCAGCCGGGAGACCAATGGTCGCCCGGTTACTGTAAATAGCCTATCGGGAGTAGGGGGTGTGTTTAGGTGTGCTTGGTGGCGGGTTTTCTGAACGCATATAAACCGGCCTGCGAGCTGGTTTCTTTGTCTTGTTCCTGAACTAATAAAGTACTCTTGCTGAATCACTCTTGCTGAATCACTCCACGTTCTGAGTACTTTTCACTGGCGACGAAGGTGGGATCTACGACCCCATGAACAAGACCCGGACGCCAACACGAGTACCGCACCGAGCCTGACGCCGAGACCTCTCCGGGAACCGCGCAACTTCGCATCCCAGCTCTCCGGCAACTGCTCATCGCTCCGCTCCCGGCTCCGCTTGCACACTGCTGACCCCTCGAGCAGCAGCATCGCTCTCCACGCCTAGCACGCTTCAGGCTAAGCTCGCTCGACCAGCGCGCCCGCCTCACCCGGTCCTCCGAGCGTCCACGAGCATCCGCGGAAATGTCGGAGCAAAACGCCACCTCCGCTCCCTCCTCTGCTTCCACCTCCTCATCCTCCGGGCCCAACGCATCCTCCGGGGTCGCCACCGCCGCTCCAGCAGGGACCTCGCACGAAGGCATCGCTCCGTTTGACTTGGCCCACCCCGAACGATGGACCACATGGGTGAGGATCCTCAAGCACTACCTTGCCTGCATGCGGGTCACCGACGCCGAATTGAAGAGATCCCAGCTCATCCGGCTGTGTGGGATGGACACCCTGCTCCTTCTGCAGAACCTAATCTCACCTAAGGAGGTAGAGGAGGTGAGCTTCGAGGCCCTCATCACGGCTCTCACGGCCCATCTAGCGCCACAGCCCTCCAAATTTGCGGCCCGCATGGATTTTTTTGTGAAGGTCCAGGGCCCCGAAGAGAAAGCTGCGGACTTCCTGGCCAACCTTCGCAAGGCCGCCATGAAATGCGATTTCAGCAACCTGGACGAGACCCTGCTGAATCAGTTCTTGTTGGGTTTACGAGAGGCCAAACTGAGGAGGCGCCTCATTCGGGATGATGACCTCACGCTAGCCACGGCTTTAAAGGATGCGGCTGCCTTCGAGAATGAGCACCCGGGCCACGGCGGCCATCGGGTACACCGCACCCAAGCCGGAGGGGATTCGGCAGACTCCGAAGAGGAGGCAGTGGCGCAACTCCACCGCAAGCCGTCACAACCTCACCGTTCGAAGGGCGCACCGCCAGCGAGGCCGTCGGAGCCAGCTTCCTCCTGTGCCAGCTGCGGGGACGCGCATGAACGTCGGAGCTGCCGTTTCCGCGAGGCGGTCTGCAGGTCCTGCAACAAGCAGGGCCACATCGCCAAGGTCTGCCGCAGCCGCCGCCAGCCACCCAGGAAACCCAGCCACCAGTGGGAACCCATCCACACTGTGGACCTCCATTCGATCGACACAAATGCCGTCGGCCACCAGCCCCAGCCCCAGGTAGGTGACTTGCCCCGTCAGAGCCGAAACAAAGTCCATGTTACGGTCCGGATAGAGGGGTCCCCCTGTAGCATGGAACTTGACACGGGCTCCGAGTTTACCATTATCTCGGAGGAGACGTTGCGGACAGTGTGTCCCAACGGGGGACCCCCTCTGCGCAAACCACACATCAGGCTTCAGGATTTCAATAAGAATCCTGTGGTGGTGCGGGGCTGGGGCACGTTCCTGGTGGAGTTCCAGGACTTCAAGGGTTGTTTGGACATTCTGGTGGTGGGGGGCCGGCTTTCCAGTCTCCTGGGGATGTCGTGGTTTAAGCCGCTGGGCCTGACCATCGGGGGCATCCACCAGCTGCAGCAAGCCGATTTCGCGGACGTTTGCAACGAATTCCCCCGGGTTTTCGATGGGTCCTTAGGCAAGTTCACGGGGGCCCCCATCTCCCTGGACCTGGACCCGGCGGTCCGGCCCATACGGATCAAGGCCAGGTTTCCGCCCTTAACGGTAAGGCCGAAAATCGAGGCGGAACTCGACAAGCTGGTGGCGCAAGGGGTGTTGGAGCCGGTGGCATCGGCACGCTGGGAAACCCCCATTGTCACACCGATCAAACCAAACGGGGACGTCCGGATCTGTGCGGACTATAAGTGCACAATTAACAAAGCACTGCAGGACCACGCGTACCCCGTTCCGGTGGTCAGCCACGTGCTGGCGGCGCTCGCGGGGGCTCGCATATTTGGAAAGCTGGACTTGGCGCAGGCCTATCAGCAGCTGCCGGTGGACGCCGCCACGGCGGAAGCCCAGACGATCGCCACGCACAGAGGGGCTTTCAAGGTCCACCGGCTCCAGTTCGGCGTCTCGGTGGCTCCGGGGATTTTTCAATCTTTCATGGACTCTCTCCTCAAAGGTATCCCCGGGGTACAGCCCTTTCTAGATGACGTCTTGATCACCGCCCCCGACGCCGCGTCGTTTGCCACCCGACTCCGTACCGTTCTCCAACGCTTCGACCAGGCGGGGCTGAAGGTGAAGCGCGAAAAATGCTTGCTCGGCGTGCCCAAAGTGGAGTTTCTAGGGTTCGCGGTCGACGCACAGGGCATTCACCCCACGGCGGAGAAGACCAGAGCGATCTCGAACGCCCCAGCCCCCACATCAAAGACCGAGCTACAGGCCTTCTTAGGCCTCCTGAACTTTTACCACTCTTTTCTTCCCCTCAAAGCTGCAGTAGCCGAACCCCTCCATCGGCTCCTCGACAAGGGCGCGCCGTGGGTCTGGGGGACGGCTCAGCAGGCGCCTTTCCAGGCGGTCAAAGACCTCCTCGTCTCAAATTCGGTACTCGCACACTTCAACGAGGACCTGCCGGTGGTGCTGGCTTGCGACGCCTCTCCATATGGGGTCGGGGCGGTCCTGGGGCACAAACTGCCTGACGGTCGGGAGGTACCTGTGGCCTATTACTCCCGTACCTTGTCTGCGGCGGAGCGCAACTACGCGCAGATTGACAAGGAGGCTCTTGCTATAGTGGCCGGGGTGAAAAAATTTCACCACTACCTCTACGGCCGGCCCTTCACGGTCCCCACGGACCACAAGCCTCTCCTGGGTCTGTTCGCCCCGGACCGCCAGACCCCCCAGATGACTTCGCCCCGAGTGATCCGGTGGTCCGTCTTCCTGGCGGGCTACAACTACAGGCTCCTGCACCGGCCCGGGAAGGCAATGGGCCACGCGGACGCCTTGAGCCGCCTGCCTCTGCCGGAAACGGAGCCTGACCCGGCCCCAGCCCATCACATCGCGCTGCTGGAAACGCTGCCCGACCAGCCGGTTCACGTGAAAGAGGTGGCCCGGCGCACCGAAAAGGACCCTATCCTCTGCCGCGTCCTGGACTGGGTGAGAAGGGGGTGGCCGTTGGCCTCGGCGGGACCCGACTTTGCGGCCTATGCCTCGCGCAAAGACGAACTGTCTGCTCACAAGGGTTGTGTGCTGTGGGGAGGTCGGGTGGTAATCCCTTCCCCACTCCGAGACCGAGTACTTGCAGCATTGCACGAGGCTCACCCAGGAGTGGTGCGGATGAAAGCGCTGGCTCGGAGTTATGTGTGGTGGCCCGGCCTCGATCAGGACATTGAGAGACTGGTGAAACTGTGCCAACCCTGCCAGGCGTTCCGGCCCGCACCGCCCCGAGCGCCCGATCGAGCTTGGGAGTCTTCCCACAAACCTTGGTCCCGGCTACACTTGGACTTTGCGGGGCCGTTCCAGGGACAAATCTTTTTCATTCTAGTGGACGCTTACAGTAAGTGGCTGGAGGTGGTGCCGGTACCGTCTACCTCCTCGAAGGCCGCCATCAGAGCCATGCGCCACATTTTTAGCTCCCACGGCCTTCCAGACACCCTGGTGACCGACAACGGCACAGCATTTACCTCCAGCGAGTTCCAGGACTTCACGAGGTACTGTGGAATCCGACACGTCCGGTCAGCGCCCTTCCACCCGGCAACCAACGGCCAGGCGGAGCGCATGGTGCGCACCACCAAGGAAACACTGCGCAAGTTCGACAGTAAGGACTGGGACTACAAGCTGGCGGTGTTCCTGTTCGGCCAACGCACGACCCCGCACACCGAGACCGGCTGCAGCCCGGCGGAGCTCCTGATGGGTCGTCGCCTAACCTCCCGGCTGGACCGTCTACACCCAGACAGGGCCCCCGAGATGGAACCGACATCGGAATCACACGCAGCCGCCCGAGGGTTCTTCCCGGAAGACCCAGTCTACGCTAAGAACTACGCCCAGGGGCCACCCTGGATCCCTGCGAGAGTGGTCCGGGTGCGAGGCCCGCGCTCCTATGAGGTCTCCTGTGAGGACGGACAACTGCTACACCGCCACATCGACCAACTGCGGCGCCGGGTCCTTCCGAACGACCCCGAGGACCTGGAGCCCCAGGAGCACAACGAAACTTCAGGCCACGCAACCGAACCGCAGAACCCGGCCTCGGCCCCGGTCACTCTGGAGCCCCCGGCGTTGCCCCCGCAGGAAACACCGCCGTCGGAAACGCCACAGCAAACCGCCCCGCCACGGCCACAAGGAGCAGCCCCGAACAGCACCCCGGACCTCCGCCGCTCTACAAGGCCCAGGAAGGCCCCCGCGTATCTACAGGACTTTGTATGCGGGTAGCTTGGACTATGGGGGAGGGGTGTAATGTACTGTCGCCATTACCACGTGTAGTGCATTCAACCTGACATGCCCGGACTTGCCCGGGCTGACCAGGCAATACTCCTCAGTAGCTTCAGTCGAAAGACAAAGGATCCATAGGATCCTAGCCGGCCCAATCAAAGGGCCAGCTTCCCAGCCGGGAGACCAATGGTCGCCCGGTTACTGTAAATAGCCTATCGGGAGTAGGGGGTGTGTTTAGGTGTGCTTGGTGGCGGGTTTTCTGAACGCATATAAACCGGCCTGCGAGCTGGTTTCTTTGTCTTGTTCCTGAACTAATAAAGTACTCTTGCTGAATCACTCTTGCTGAATCACTCCACGTTCTGAGTACTTTTCACATTCCATGGGAGAGTGTGCTGGAAGGGAAAGGAGCGAGTAAAGGGTGGCCTCTTCTCAAACATGAGCTTTTGCGAGCTCAAGCCCTCACTATTCCAGCAAGACGGAAACATGGTAAGGGCTCCAAGAAACTGATGTTGATTAAACGAGAGCTCCAGAATAAGCTAAGAGAGAAAAAGGAAATGTTCAGGAAATTGAAGGAAGGCCAGACCTCTAAAGAGGAGTATATGAGAGTTACTAGGTGCTGCAGATCAGCCATTAGAGAAACCAAAGCTCAGTATGAGTTGGGTCTGGCCAGGGGGCTTGCTACAATAAGAAAAACGTCTACAGATATGTGAGAAGCAAACACAAGGTTAAAATTATTTATTTATTAATTTATTCATTTCACCTTATATCCCGCCTTGCCTGGCAAGCAGGCTCAAGGCGGCTTACAGTGAGCTAAAATTACAATAAAACACAGATAAAATTCCAACAATAATATATTAAGTGTAGATTAAATACAAATAGCAAAGTGCAGATGGTAATCTTTGTAAGGTGGTCCAGTATGACTAGACACTGGCCAGGAGCCCCCGCTCCCGGCGAAGATGCACTTGGCAACCCTAATCATCTTCAAGGCCTCCTGGAGGACTGGGGATGTGCCACAAGATTGGAGAAGAGTGAATGTTATCCCAGTCTTTAAGAAAGGAAAGAAGGATGACCCAGGAAACAACAGGCTGGTCAGTCTGCCTTCTGTTGCTTGGAAGAGAATAGCGCAGATTTTAAAGGGATCGGTCTGTAAGCATCTGAAGGACTACTTAGTGATTCGGGGAAGTCAGCATGGTTTTGTTCCCAACAGATCTTGTCAGAGCAACCTGATTTCCTTCTTTGATCATGTGATGAGCTTATTGGATCGTGGGAACTCTGTCGATGTGATTTACCTGGATTTCAGTAAAGCTTTTTATAAGGTTCCCCATGACATCATGATGGGCAAACTGGAAGACTGTGGACTGGAATATAGGACAGTTTGGTGGATAGGGAACTGGTTAAAGGACCGCACCCAAAGAGTGGTGGTCAATGGCGTTTCATCAGATTGGAGGGAGGTATCCAGTGGGGTGCCGCAGGACTCGGTTTTGGGCCCGGTACTTTTTAATATTTTTATCAATGATCTGGATGAAGGGGTAAAAGGGCTACTCATTACATTTGCTGATGATACCAAATTGGGAGGAGTAGCAAACACCCAAGAAGATAGAGTTAAAATTCAACAAGACCTGAATACTCTGGAGAAGTGGGCAGTTGCAAACAGGATGCAATTCAACAAAAATAAATGCATAGTATTACATCTGGACCACAAAAATGTCAAGCACAAATACTGGATGGGGGATATGTTTCTAGGGTGTAGTGTATGCGAAAGAGATCTTGAGGTAAGGATGCACTGTAAACAAAATATGAGCAGTCAGTGTGATGCAGTGGCAAAAAAGGCTAATTCAGTTTTGGGTTGTATTAAAAGGGCCATGGCATCGAAATTGCAGGAGGTCATACTGTATACTGCCTTGGTCAGGCTGCACCTTGAGTACTGTGTGAAGTTCTGCACAAAACTAGAAATTCCAGGAACTAGTTAATTTTCAGTTGCTAGACAACCAAGCCTGGTTCTGTCACTAAAAAGGCAAAGGCAGGAGGCCCTTTCCAGGCCTTTGTGGAGAACTCATTGGAACCAGTCCTGACTAGTGTTGCCAGCTCCAGGCTGGGAAATTCCTGGATATTTTGTGATGGAGTCTATAGAAGCCAGAGTTTGGGGAGGGGAGAAGCCTCAGCTGAATAGAATGCCATAGAGTCCACCCTCCAAAACAGTCAATCTCCAGGTGAGGGGTGGGGATCACTCAGAATTAAAACTGCTGATGGAAGAGATCAGTTCCTCTGGAGAGAACAGTGGAGTCAATGTCATTATATCCTGCTGAGGTCGTCACAGCTAATTGACGCTGAGTGCCCAAGGCCAGGGCACCTGCCCAGAGCGTCTTTCTAGAGCTCATTGTATTTATTTCCAGAACGGGCCTTATTCCTAGTATAAAAATAGACAGCAGGGAAAAGGGGACACGAGATGTAGGAAATACAGGGTGAGATATAATTATGTAAAATTCGAATGTATTTAATAAAAGTACAGAGACCATTGACAAATCACAATAACAGTAATTAGTGATAATGCAATCTCCCTAATTTTGTTAAGATGATTAATCCCAGGTCCTCATTAAGATTTTGGAAGATGATATCTTTAAGGTGACACAAGAATCCTGTTTATTTTTTCTGGAACAGCCGAGCAGTGCCAACCTCATAAAACAATGGGCTAAGACCTTGTAGCCCATTGACATCAGTAGATTTAAATGGGTGTGAATTGCTTAGGATTGCACTGTAACCCAGCTACTCCTCTGGAATTATTACATATAGCCTAGTTGCTGTGAATGGGAAAAGAGGCTTGTTCTACCATAGCCTCCACTCGTGCATACACTTGTCATATGATTGACATTATATTAGTGTCAGGATGCTGAGCAGCACTGTCACTGATCACCTTTGTGGCTTTCATGCCTCTCATTCCATGCTATACTCCTGCTCATCAGGTGGCTGCAGGCTTGATCTGTGCAGTGTCAAAAAAGTGGCAGCGAACGTTTCAAAAGTAATCTAGCATCTAGCATATTTTGAACAAAGCCAAAGAATCACACTGACATTTTTGCATTTGGTTTTGAGTTTTGTTTTTGTTTTTTGTCCCATGGCCTTCTTTCATTTAAAAACTTATCCAAGATTTAGTCAAGGGCAAAGCAGATTGGCGAGTATAATGAAAGGTTTGTAGACATGATTATACACTTGCCTACAACGTGTAGTAATATTGTGTTATGAAGGGTAGCATTTTAAACCTGGCAATTATTTTGTTAACAATACATCAGAGCCACAGTGGAGTGGAGGAGCTTTTAAAACAAGGGACATGGGATTGTAAAATGTCTGGGCCACAAGAATATTTGGTTGAGTAAATTTTAGTTGCGTAATTCAGATAGGCACCAATTCCAGTACTTCACACAGGAGTGATTCACACACATGCATTATACGTTGCTCAGTGTCTCACCACTTGGTGGCTCATATGAAGCTGTCATTCAGACCGAGTAGCTGAGCGTTGCCTCCTCTGGCAGGCAGAAGTTCTCTAAATTCTCAGAGAGAGAAAGATCTTTTCCAGCCAACACTGGAACCAACTGCAAGGAACACCGGATGTTCTACTACTGAGCCACAGGCGTTTTCCATACGGCAGCTGCCTTTCAGGTTTTGTGGGTGTCGTGGCAGTTCCGATGATTGTGCTATCAGTGCGATCAGTTCACACGTATATGTTTTTTCATTTCCCTCCCATCATGGTTCTGTCTCTTCACATTCACATTGAGGACTGATTTCCCAGGGTTATTTGGGGGGGGGGGCGGTTTGCAGCCTCAAGGGGGCTGCACAATCCCTGTTAAAGTACATTCCCCCCCCCATCACACACCCTCACACTTCCAGGATGAGCCTTCCCTGGAATACAAGCCCATGATCCCCTTACATGAGAGTGGCCCCATTGGCTTCAGTACATCTTAACTGGTGTAAAGTGAGGGGTGGGGATGGGATCTGGGGCATTCAAAGTAGCCAGAATATTGTTCTGTCCTCCCCCCTCCCTTCCCCTACTGAGGCTTATGATTGATATGTGTATCTTCTTCAGTCTCTCTCTGCATTGTTCTGGTAAACATTTCAAGAGCTGGTTTTTAAGTTGCAGAATTCTCCCCCCACCCCCCCAAGATCGCCTTGAAGATTGACTCTGAGTCAGCTTCCTGTATAAGCAGAACTGCAGATGCTGGTGTCCAGCCTCCCAATGGGACTGAGTGTTTCAAAGCGGGCACCCTTCAGCACTGAAACATTTCAGCACTGGCAAGTAATTTTTTTTTTTTAAGTTCGCTGCCCAAACCCACCTTCTTGGGTGGGTTTTGGGTGGCAATCTGTGAGGCGGGGGGAAATGTTCATATTTCAAGCAAAGGGCTATCTTGCGAATTCATTCCATGATGGGGAAAAGAAAGTCCAGGAAAATCTAGTTTAGGAAAGAATGGGGGGGAAATAAGGAATGACCGGGACAATATGGGGATGTTAACGATGTTGTCTGGACAGAAGGGGGGAAAATATACAGTAACATCGGGGAGTGAAAATAGAATATTAAGGCAATCTCGAAAATGCCACAGACTCCACCACTAACTCACAGCTGAATGTTTGAATTGCCTTTCTGGCAAAACATTGTTCTTGAGAGGCTGTTAGGAAATAATCTTTGATCTGCAATGGACTGTTTGACACGTGCAAGTAATCTCTTACCATTTCGGTCACTGAGTGCTGAGCGTGATCATATGGACTGACCTTAATTAGGTGGGGAGCCTTGATGGGGGAAACAACACAGGGGGGGAAGAACTGACCCCCCCTTCCCTAGCACTTAGGCCCTGGTCTCTCCTCCCCTATAGGTGCTTTGAATTTAAATAAAATGTCTGCAGAAAATCCTGACTATAGATCTCCAGTATTGCCTTTAGTTGGCTCTCAGAGAGCCTACTCCTGTGCTCCTAAAACAATGGAACAAGACATCTTGAAGGGGGATGAGAATATGGGACATCTAGAGAGATGTGGGCACAAAATTCCAAGGAGCAAGAGGATCCTGACATAGCTAGAATCTCTCTCCCCACATCAGCTACAACTTGGCATGGCATTTTAACTGTTACAGACTCCAGAAACTACAAGAAATCCCTGGCATAAGTCACTGAAATGCCAGGAGAAATGGGGGGGGGGGAGAACATTTGTAGAGGAGAGAAGATTAAGAATCAGGAGAACCTGTTCCTCCAGGAACTAAAGGAGCAGCTAAAGAAGCATCTTGTCTTTGTGAATCTCTGCTGTAGCTGGACGAGCTGGCTATGTAGCAGGCATCGGAACACAAGCTGTCCATGTTCAGGGATCTCCATTTGCTCATCTGCAGAGCAGATAAATAGACACTGATGGTTTGCAGTGAAATAAAATAGAATAAGTTCAGAAAGGAAGAGAGTTGAGCTCAAAATTTTTGAGAAAACACTAACTTGTTATGTAATAATTTTTATTAAATTTCTAATGAAAAGGACAAACAAAACCGCAGATTACAGACTACATAGACAGGGGTCCATCCCACAATCATTCACCTTATTTATAATTTCCTCTCCTATTTCTTTGCACCTAACAATTATTAAATGAATTAATCTTATTGTTTTGTTATAGTCAGTTTTTAATAAAGTTCTCAATACATTTATAAAATCTTGACCATACATCTTTAAAGATGTTATCTCTTCTTCCTTGTAGTAATATCTTCCTTTGAGGGTATATCTTCTTTTTCCCACATACTGGCATATAGAATTCTGGCTGCGGTTACGATATGAGTAATCATATAACAATCTAACTTTTTATATTGTTCTGGTATAACATTTATCAAAAAGATTTCTGGTTTAAAAGGTATATTAACTCCTATTATTTGTTGTAACATTCCATGTATCCCAACCCAATATCTTTTACTTTTATCACATGTCCACCAAATATGATAGAAAGATCCAACTTTTTCCTAACATTTCCAACAGATTTGACATGTTAGGGTAATATTTAGCCAATCTATCAGGTGTCATGTACCATCTATAAAACATCTTGTAAAGGTAGAAAACACTAGACTAACTTCAGGTGAGTAGCCATGTTGGTCTGAAGCAGCAGAACAAAGTCTGAGTCCAGTGGCACTTTTAAGACCAACAAAGTTTTATTCGAAGTGTAAGCTTTCTTATGGGAAACAACACTCATGGCCTGCTGTTCACCCAAGTTGGATGGCACTCTTCATTACTGAAACTAAGGCTGTGGACACACTGAAGGCTTGGCGCGCTCTGGCCCAGCCTCTAATTTCTCCATTTTGTTTTGTAATGCAGAGTTTTGGTCAGACATCCCACCCTGAACTGGCTTAACCACATACTCACTCCATGTTTGCCTGTTCAGATTATTGCTGCATGGTAACCATGGAGTAGGTGGTTGGGTGGCATCCTTATAAAAAACTGTCTTTCATGCATGTGCAGAAGTGTTCATTTGATGATGACTTCAGTACATTTACCCTTGTGATAATCATGGGATGCTTTCAAACAGCAGGGGTTGTTGCTCCAAAACAACTCTTCTGGGGACTCCTGATCCAGAATGACTACTTGGCTGCAGTGATTGACAACACCAGGGGCAATTATGCGCTTAGACGCATATCGCTACCTGATAAAAAACAAAAGGAGGCAGAAACAGAAGGGAAGGTTCAGACTTTCCAAACAGCTTGACTTTGCAACAGGGGAGTTCAAACAGCTGGAAATGAGGGGTGAAAGCTCTAGTATCCTTAAAAACTGGACTTTCCCTGATATCAGCAAACTCTCCTTCCAGGACAGGCTGGACCTGGGTGGCAAGGACTGGGGCACAGAAGGCAGATGTTGTCTGATTGTGCTCTTTATATCTGCAAAGGTACCGCAACAATATCAGCACAAACTGTTCATGTGACCGTAGCCTAATTTTTAACACTTATTTTCTCAGATACCAATGCAATAAAATGGCTTCAGAGCATTATGGATGATCCTCATCATGGCTCACTAAAGAGTTCCACTCTGAACGTGCATATTTCTACACCGCAACCTTGGTGTGGGCCTGGAAGGGGCTTTTACAAAGGAAAAGGGAGGGGGGGAGACAGCAGAAGTAGTTGAGTGGAACCTGCCCTTTATCATTCGGCCATCTGCCATCAGGTGGATATGTTTTTGTGCAGGCTAGAAATTGCATCAATGGCCTTGTCCACCACATTAGGTAAATTATTAACTGGGCATAAATACAATATGGCTATCAACTGTAATGTGGAAGCTATATCCTATTTTCTTTAGGAGTCCTTGGTGGAAATCAGTTTAGAAACAAAACAGACATAGAGATTGAAAGGTTCACAAAACCAATACTTTTTGTTATGACCGCACATATTTCAAGTCAAAGACACTTCCTCAGGAGCAACTGAACATAGTTCTTAAAAGCTGTTTTAAGTTATCTTAGCATGCCACTTCTGTTAAGAAAAGCTTTCAGTTGCCTCTGAAGAAAAGTTTCAAATGCATTGAGACACAACAACATCCGTTCTTGTGTCTTTGTGATTTCCCCTTTTTCAGTGCTGTGGTATAGTTATTGTATACATGTATGTATGTAATGGAACAGTCTGCTCCTCTGCTAATATCTGTGTGATTTAGTTTGGTCCTATTGGGTGGAGCTCTTGTTTCAGTTTCCAGTTTTGTATGTTAACTGGAGTTGTTGGTTGTTGGAGTTGTCACCTTGCTAATAAATGTCCGATATTTTAGCCCACTTGCCTCTGCTGAATGGACCTAAGAACAGGTGCCTGAGTGAGTACCCTAACCTGTGGGAACACACAGCCAAAGGGGGACATTACAGTGCAATCCTATGAAGAGTTACCGTTATGTAAACTAACGAGTTTGGGCAAGAGTAATTCTGCATAGATTTGCACTGGTAAGTTCTGAGTTGGTGCCTTCTCCACTCCTTTTTTTTTTTACTAATCAGTTTTCCCATCCCTTTAACAAATTGCAGGCCATAGGTGAGAATAGTCTGAAACTGACTGAGTTCTCTGTAGCCATCTTGTCCTGTATTGTGGCAGTTAGTACAGAAAATTCTATGTCTTGGGCTCTATTGTGGGAGGCATTATTATGCATGCCAGGCAGAAGGCTAGCCCAGGAAACTCCTTGGCATCATCTATTTATTGTGAGGAAAATGAAAAGGGTGACATAAATGTAGCTGCTAAAACACACACGCGCAAAAAGGCCAATGATAAAGAGGCGCTTCCAGAATCATCAGAATTGGAGAAAGGAGTAGCCACCCCTAAACCCAAGAAAATGAAGAAACACAGGAAGAAAAGACTCTAGAACAACAGCAGTAGTTCTTAAAGGCAGAATTTGTGCTAAGCTATTAAATGCATACTCTTAAAGCAATACTGCAGTGAATTAAATTGTACACCAAACTTGTAATATTAGGTTAATAAGCCTTATTTTTAGCTAATAAGATCGTGATATGTATTAGCTCTCCTTTCCCCAAACCAATAGATGATATAGTTTAGAATAGTGGTCCCCTTTCCCCATCAAGTAGTTTCTATGTATTAGTCTATCCGTTTCCCATTTCCCATAGTTATAGTGATAGGGCATAGTTTCCTTTCCCCTTTCAATCTTTAGTTGTAGTTTTTTGTAGTTTATAGAAAATGCAAATTAAAAAATGCCCTTCGGGGGGCAAAAAAAAGAAAAGAGAAAGAGGTGCTGAGAGAAGACAGATGGCTTCATAAGAGGTCCCAGAGAAACTCTGCTCCTGTTGACTACTAGGTACGACTCTTTTTTGGACCTAAACACTATAATCTTCCTTTGTCTTTAGTTGCTGTAGATTTTCCGGGATGTGTGGCTGTGGTCTTGGCATTGTAGAACCTGACGTTTCGCCAGTAGCTGTGACTGGCATCCTCAGAGGTATAAACACAGAAAGATGGAATACTCTCTGTGTCAAGATGAGAAGAAAATGGTAGGCAGTAAATTTATATCTACTCCAGAAGGTGGGTAGGGCTGAGTCATTGTCTTGTCGGAGTCTTATTTTGTCTGATGCTTATTTTTGTGTATTGAAGAGGCAGGAGACGATGGTCAAACGAAAGAAGGTTTATTCAAAGCATTGCTCAGCTCCGGACTGAACAACTCTACATAGAGCGGCACTCGAACTTACACGATTTCATAGAAAACTATATACATTGTAACAGTAAACACGGGGTCTCATTGGACCTAAGCAGAGTTCTACAATTGATTACCCTGGGTGGCTTCAGGACCAATGGATGGTCTTTATTAGACAGCCAATCATAATGCGAAAACTAGGATACCAAGACACTTCAAAGAGCATAACATTAAACCCAATACACAACACTTATTTTCACAATGTGTAGTGTATTAAGTCCTGACAAGTCCCGACAAGTCCAGACATGTCCAGGGACAACCGTAGAGCTTCGCTCCAAGAGACAATGGACTATGTGGATCCTAGCCCGCTCCAATCAGGGGGCTAGGTTCCTGGCCAAGAAGCCAATGGGACTCTCGGCCACTGTAAATAACCTATTGGGTGTGTTTTGGGTGGCGGTTTCTTGGGGAATATAAGCCGGCCTGCGAGCCGGCCAAAGCTGTCTTGTTCCTGACTGAATAAAGTACGCTTTGCTGAAATCACTCTCCGTCTGCGTACTTTTCACAATGCTTTGCATTGTTAGTGTGAGAGGAATGCATCTTCACCTGGCTTTGAGTTCTGCCTAGTTATGACAGTCCTCCTCCTCTCCCCCACCCCTGCCACACTGATATTTTCTGGACATCAAGGCTGCACTTTATGGTGAGGTTCAAGCAGACAGGCAGGCAAGCAGACAAGC